>NC_056739.1:531787845-531907845 GCF_019279795.1 Protopterus annectens | reverse complement strand
AGGTTGTAATGCAGCAGACAACAGGCAGAAATGGCAGCTTAAACGTACCTTCTCAACATTCCATCCACTTCCACTTCCACTAAGGTGTCCACCAAGGCTTGATTCTTAGCCTGCTTCTGTTTAATATATTTATTAACAAGCTTCACTTGGCTTTGAAACATGCTACCATTGTCCATTTCACTAATAAATCTACCTTCCTGTGAAGTGCGACAAATCTTACACTGTCCATTCCTGGCTAACCAATGCAAGCCTGCTCTGAAACCCTAAGAAAAAAAGCAAATTATTGTTATTCACTCCCAAACAATTCTTTACCTTGTAACACTCTTTTAGTATTACATCAGCCAATAACACTACCATAAAAAAGTCACACACACAAATCTATTAGGTATATGCAAAAGTTATGTACCTATCACAATGTTAGATCCATGTTGGATGATTTTTGACTGCTTCATGCATATGAGTTGCCAGATTCAATGGAATATGACCTCAGCACCAACTTTAAACCTTATCAGATCCAGAGCTCTGACTCCTCCAATACCCATAATCCTCTAGGCTGTACTTCAGATGCTCAGATCGAGTTTGTCCCCCACTAACATGTAATATAAGAAGAAGAAAAACCTTCCCAGAAGCAAGTCATGAACTTGGTGATCTCAAATTGTTGATGAAAAGTAATTACAGTCTTGTTTGACTATGTACAAACATGGAATAACATCTGCTCAATCATCTCAAAGCCATAGGTGACAATATGGAAGAGGGTAGGAGGGGGAGTTTGAAGGGGATAAAAATCAGACAACATTGATCTAACGTTATGGTAAATAAATAACTTTCATGTCCAATGCTATCTATTTTCATCTGTTTAAACATGTGGGGCAGAATCCCAAGCTATCAAACTGGGTGGTATCAAAGAAGAACATTTCTGAGTGTGGTGGAGACAAAAGATGAGCGTGATCTGGAATAGGTGTTCAATTTATAGTAAGACACAAAGATGTGTGCCATTGACCATTTGGCTATGGCACAGATGTCATCAATGGATAATTTTCTTTTAACTCCTTCACTCCACTACAGCTCTTTTGAGTGTATACCTTTAACTCCCCGTGGGTGAGGCTTGAGCCTTTAAAAAAAATAAGTTATCACCTTACAGTTCAAACAAATATTCATATCTCTGGAACCGTAAATATTACTAGAAAACTGTAAATAGCAAATTATCAAGGATAAATTACTCTTTATATTGGTGGCATTCATTCAGTTTGTTGCTTTAAACTGGATTTTATAAGCCAAAATAAAGGCAGTGAATATTAATTTTATATAAACAGCTTATGACATCTCAGTAACCATTCAAGCAAGACACATACTGCCAGCAGGATTTTCTTCATACAGCTGTGAGCTTTTATATGAGGCTATGCAGTTTTTTCTGTCTTATCTGAATATTGAGATATTTAGAGAAATACGAAAATTATTACAATACAAATAAACAGTATACAAATAATATTTACTATCTGTTTAACTGCATTAGGCAGAGGTCAAATTTCAGTACATTTCTGTTTGCCATCATGTATGCTTTACAATGAAATTTTCTGATACCTTGTATGTAGCACGGCTTTGGAATTATTAACGTAAATATGAACAAGCAGTATTTGACACCTAGAGGTGTGAGTAGGAGTTAATTGCAGAAATGCCTGGAAGGGCACTCGGCTGTAATGAGTTTTTTAAAGGCTGTGGAAGTGGAAACTGTTCAGGTCGAATGTGCTTTTGGTTTATCTGGTAAGGATAAATTCTTCTTATTATATTCAAAGGAAATACAATTTGAGAGCCATCTGGATAAGGTTACTTTGGAAGATGCCTTTGCCAACTTTGGTTTGGAAAAGGAAATGAACAACTGATCATTCTTTCTGAAATATTTTGTCTTGTGAATATAGAATCTGAGTTGTCTATGGACATCTAACATCTATAGTAAGTATTCTCCTTTCTTAGAGTACCTTAGAAAAAAGACAGGAAGATGTATTGATTGATTTAAATTACTTTTGAAAGCTACCTTAGGAATAAATGAAGCATTAATTCTAAGGGAAACTCTATCTTTGTGGAACACTAGGTAAAGGGGCTTAGATGAGAAGGCTTGTAGTTCTGAGATTCATCTGTCTGATGTTACTGTGACCAATAAAATAGTTTTCCACGTCCATAAATTTTAAGTGTGCAGTGGAAGCAGGTTCAAAAGGAGCCAGGGTTAGAGCTTGTAACATAATGGTGATCTCCCATGGAGGTGCTGCATCTCTAATGGTTTGTCTTAGCAGAAAGGTACCCTTGAGGAAGGTTTTTGAGATTTTTAGAGATGCTATTGATATATCATTACATCCAGTATGAAAAACTGGAACCTTTGTCAAAGAGATCTGACAAAAATTCAAGTATGGAAGGAATTGGTGTTGAAAAGGGATCCAGACCTTAACAGTAGACCAACACTGAAAATTGCTTCCAGTTAATGTGATAAATTTTCTTAGATGACAGTTTCTGTGAAGCAGAAAAATTACTGACTACTGCGGGGGAAGCCTGGCATCTCTGGCTATGGCTAAAATTGGAGGAACCATGCATTTAATTTCATGGACTTCTGATCCGGGCGAAACAGTCCAGATGGGTGAGTGAGAAGATCTGGATAATTTTCCAATATCCATGGAGGATATACTAGAAGAGGCCATAGGTGGGAAAACCATGTCTGTCGAGGTAAAAAAAACAATGATCCCTCCCGCCTTGCACTTCCTTGCTTTCTGTATGAATATGTTTATTACAGGTATAGAGAGAAAAGCGTACTGGAGACCTTTGGTCCAATTGTGGAAAAAAGCATCCTCTGAAGGGATCAGGGCAAAGAACCTGCTGCATTTGTTGTTTAGATAGGAGGCAAAGAAATTGCAGCAAGGTCAGGCCCAGTGACAGAAAATTGTTTATGTTAATATAGGATTGAGGGACCAATCATGAGGTATCAACACTATCCTGCTCAGTTTGTCCATGTGTAAATTGGAGGACCCCAGGATGGACGTTGCTATCAGAAATCATTGTGAAGACATCACCTATTGCCAAACCATCATGACTTCTTGACATAGAGGCTAAGATTGGTTTCTTCCCTGTTTACTGATGTACAATACCACACTCATGTTGTGGGATTCCTTCCTGTTTACTGATGTACAATACCACACTCATGTTGTCTGTTTGTATGGACATGACACTCTTGGAGAGGAGGTCCTGAAGTGCCTGCAGTTCAAGGGAGACAACTCTCAGCTCCAAGACACTGATGTGAAGACTAGCCACTGTTGTCAACCATATACCTTGGTCCAGCTTCCCTTTGAAATGACTCCCCACTTAAGAAGGGATGTGTCCGTGGTCGTTGTTGTGATAGGCAAATACACCTGGAAAGTACAGGCCTTGGTCAGAGATGGAGATGTTATCCACCAAGCTATGTGTGTTTTTGCAAACCTGCATCATCTGAATTTTTAAAAGAAGAGTGTGAGTAAATTGAGACTACTGTACTGCTAAGATCCACTGCAGCACTCTCATGAAATATCTGTCTAATGAAATTATTAAAATTGTGGATGCCATGAGACCCAAGAGACATAGGAGTAATCTCACTGGTGGCATTCGGTGATGTAGAACTTGAAGAGCTGTTAGGTGAAGTGACTGGACCCTGGACTGGGAAAGGATGACTATTTGAAGTTTGGTGTTTAGATGGAATCCTGTGAATTCTATACTCAGATTTTGTGTCAGCTGACATTTTGGCAGGTTTATGGAAATTTCTAAATTCAGAAGCAGCTGGAGTACTTGATCCAGGTGTATGATAAGGAGATGTTCAGTGCAGGCAGTGAGGAGATAATCATAGAGAAACAGGAAGACTTGGATCCCTAGTAGGTGCAGGTGCACATTTACTGCTGCCATGATCTTGGTGAACAGCCTGGAGGCTGTGGTGAGATTGAATAGCAATGCTCTGAATTGGAAATGATTGGCTTCCAGCCAGAAGCAGAGAAATCTCCTCGAGTGCTTAACTATTTTGATATGATAGTAGGCATCCTTGAGATATATAGAGACAATCTCATTGTCCTTCCTCAGAAGGGGCAAAATGGACTGAAATTTGACTATCTGGAATTTTATCTGTCTTATGAATTGGTTTTTGGTGACTGAGATCCAAGAACCTAGATTAGACTCCGGATTCTCACTGTTCATGGGGGACCAGCTAGATTTCTCTTTTTTCTAGCAGCTTTGAAATTTCTATGGTAGTTAAGTCCCACCAACTGGGTAGAACATCAGGGACTTTATTCTCTTCTGAGTAGCCTCTGGATATTATTCATATCATTCATGAATCAGATGTTATCATGTACCAGGCTTGGTAAAGAGAGACACCCAATGATTGCCTCCAGAGTGCAGCAGTGGGGCAACAGTTCAGGAGCTCCTATATGCATTAGTTATATTTACAAAGATGCAAAGTACATAACAAAGAATATTAGAGGCATGTTACAAAAAAGAAGTACTAAAACACCTAAATGTCTACCGTGTAGTCACAGTCAATAATATTATTTACAATCCTGATAAATGCTCCACCCTAAACAGCGTTTTTGGCAGTATTGACCATACAGAGAGTTTTGTTCAAGTGAAAAACTTCTTCCTGCCACAAAGAAACTCAAACAGTGCTGCAGCTGATGTTCTGTACTCAAGTTATATCACCAAACTTTGGAACAAGTTATCGCTTCCACTAAAACAAACAGGCAAACTAAAAGGCTCCAAACCAAAATTAAAAAAAAAAACATATTTGACTGGCTCTTGGCTGTGCTTATGTACCTCACCAGGATGATGTGGAACCTTCAAGCCACTACCATGTCTATAAGACACATGGCTTATAGATATTTTAAGCAGAAATCAAATGTCGCTACACAACTGAACTATCTAACATTAGTTTTCCCACACATTTCTCCTCTTTCATCCAATTTACCTAACTTCCCACTTTTTCCTTTTCATCTCTTCCCACCGCCTCTTCCTATTTTTCTGCCTATTTCCTCCTTTACCCCCATACTCTCCTTCCATTTCTTCTAAATGTAAGATCAAGTTACACTATTTTAATGTTAGATAAATTAAATAGCACTGTCAAAGATCTTTATATTAATATATTTCCTTAAAATTCTATGCATTAGACCATTACCCTTTGTTGCTTATATTCTTACAGTAGTATTTCATTAGAACTCTGTGTGTTAGGCATATGTTGTCGCTATTTTTTATTCTAGTGTTTTCTTTAGAACTTTTCATACTAGAACATTACTGTATGTATTTTTATTCTTCTTGTCTGAAACTTTTCTCTCCAGGCCTACAGAGAAAAAAAGGGTTTTCTTGCCCAGCTGAGCTATCCTTCAAATAAATAAAGAAATAAATAATACTAACTCATAGGAGAAGACATCTGACAGGAGGAGGTGTGGGGTCCCTCTTTTTTCCAGAAACTTCCCCTGATGCAGATGGATTGGATAGGTCCTGAAACTGGATACAGCTTTCTGCACAATGTGAAAATATTTGTGTGCAACCTTTCTGTAATGTATAAGCACAAGAGTCACCAGTTAACAGGGAGACAGCATGTCTCAGAAGCCTGCAGCACAGACTGAAAGGGATGAGGGGCCTACATATACAATGAACTTTTTCATTTATTATTATAATTATGGTGATTGTCTGCATGACCAAACATGACACCAGATGTCCCCATCATGATTGAAGTAATTGCTGTGTGACAGTCAGTGGCAAAAAGTAGTCTCTAAAGCCAAACATTAGTAGTCTTGAGTCCTGACATGGACAGTCTGGTGACAGATATCTGAAATTAGTTAAACATGTCTCCTCTCCTTTTAATACCCTAGAAAAATATGGCTAGTCAAACATGGGGAACTCAAGAGGGTACCAGTTAATGGATTTGGTGAATGAATTTTCATTTTACTATCTGTATGTCTATCTGCCCATCTCTTTCTCTTTCCCTTCCTCTCTCTGCATAACCCTGTATCCTTCCATCATCATTATGATCATCTTGTACCAGTCTCCCACATCTGTTAATACTATTTCATTTTTTCCATTTCTGTTCTGAAATGTTTTATATATTCTTTACTATATTTCCCAAAAGTACTTTAACCTAAATTGATAATCTTTTGACTACTTATGAAACATCGGCATTTGCAACCCTTCCCTTCCTTACTACATTGCCTTTGAAGTTGATTTAATCTGTCTACATCCTGCAAAGAAAATGTCAAAGCATCCATAATGTATCCCCCTGATTACATTAAGTACTGTGTTTCAATTACCATAATTATATGATGCAGAATTTTGTGATTCAGAGACACATTAGCAGCAATGAGTCAGGGAAAGCCATTATTGTTTAATATGCATATCTCTGAATAGCTGTTAACTAGCATGAGTGTAGAACAGCATTCACTCTCTCTCTCTCTCATACAATACACATATTCAAATTCACACACGAGCATATCCCATACATATCCTTGTGTTGTCAGAATGTTCCCAATGTCTTCTTTTTCCTCCCTTTGTAAATCACAGATGATTACTGATTACAATCATAGTTTCATACTTCTTATCCTTCATTAAATCCACAGCAGTGCAAAAGCTGTTAGACAAGCAGCGTTTTAAGTTTGTAGGTGGTGTAATTTAAGTTTGGCTCTGCTTTTGTCAACTCTTGAGCTATGAAGTTGAGAGGTAAGTCTACCTTTCTCTTTCCCTCTTTCTTGAATGTGAAGAACTGCTGCAGTCATAGAATAATGCCTGAGATCCTCAATGTATGTTTAAAATGCAACTGTTGTAGTGTCTTAGCAAAGTGGGTTACTGCTAAAGTTTGTTATAACAAGGGTGGAGGGCTTAAATCCTCTGCTGTCCCTATGAAGGTCAGAGTTGCTCATCTAGTGCTTGTTCAGTGGTGGTTCCCAGGATAGCACCCCACTCTATAAGCTTTTCAAGTGAAGAGCAAAGAATGAAACATGACTTTTGCTTTTACTGTAGTAATCCAATTGGCCAGATCCTAACCAGCCAAAGCTCCTGAGCTGCTAAAAAAAGAAAACAAATAGCACTTCTGCTTTTACCATAGTAACAGTTTAACACACACAAAGCACTGAAGTGCATTCAAAAATGACATTACAGAAAAAAGAATGCAGGAATTGCACTTCACAGTTCCATCTCCTAATATGTTGCACCAAGTGCGATGCATGCATCATCCCACGCTTGCTATACTTCTATCCCTGGTGTCTAGTGTTTCTCCCATTTCCTGATATCTGTTTATGCCAGTGCCTAGTGTTTCCCCCAATTCAGTCTTTTGGGATTCAGTCTTCTGTAGTAGACCTATATATATATATATATATATATATATATATATATATATATGGTCCCATTCAGAATTTCGAAGCTCAAAACTTTAAATCTCATATCGAAGATCATATATTCGAAGTTTTAAAACTTTGAAATCCTGAATGGAGATCGGAATACAGCACGGGCCGGGAGATTTCCCTTGTCGTCGCTGTAGTGTGATCTCGAAATTGGTATATTTAAGTTGCAGGGGTATTGGGGGTCCAGGGGGGCTTGCCCCCCTGCATACACGTTTGTCATGTGTTGGGTGGTGTTTCGGGGGAGGGGGGTCACAATTTCGAGATTCCAAGATCTCGAGATTCTGAGCTCAAGATTTTGGTATTCAAAATTGTGAATGTAACCCATATATATATATATATATATATATATATATATATATATATATATATATATATACACACACACACACACACACACACACACATACATACACATATATACACACACACATATATACACACATATACTTGCTGTACTCTGGCACTTTGCATTCAACATATGCCACCTTACAGGCATAGCCATGACCAGGCAGCTGGTAGTGGTGGTGCACATAATACCCCTGCTGGTGGCCTGATCATTTCACTTTTTTATACAGATGTTGTGCTTTAACATTCCAGGATGCAGTGTGTTAAACAAATAGCAGTTTTTCAAGTATGTATATACAAGCCAACGTATAGCTATCCAAAAAAGTGCACAGTACTGTATGGTATACCGTGTGTGTATGTGTGTGTGTGTGTGTGTGTGTGTGTGTGTGTGTGTGTGTGTGTGTGTGTGTGTGTGTGTATGTGTGAGATATATGAGACTAAGAGACTGCATGCACAGGGATGTGTGGTTCTGTGTGTTTTTGAATCTGTGTATAAATATGTCTACGTGTTAATGTTTCCAGCCAGCCATTTTTAGGGGTGTGCAAGTCCTTTAGTTCATGCTTAATATAACATTGCACTTCTGTGGTCAACTAGATTGCAAAGAATATGTGAAAAGTTCAAATATTTAATTAAGTAGGTCAGAAACACAACTTCTCTTACCAATAAACACCTCACACAAGAGTAAAATAACTTGGCTTGCTTGATTTCTCTGAGGTGATGTCTTGGTTTGCTCCCAAAAGCTTTGACAGAAATTACATTGCCATAATTAGCTTACAGCAGTGGCGTGCAACTTTAAAACAAAGAAAATGAACATTCATAAAAATAGTTACTCTGTTTCACATTTTTATGCAGAGGAAGGATGTTATATTTACTAAAAATTCCATCTCTGGCAAGTAGTCGCAGTATGTTTTTTTTTTTTTTAATGCCAGGAGCAAACATCTGCTCATGGCTGCAGACACAAGCGAAAAAAAAAAATGTTCAGCATTTTTCTACATATAGCAACATCCCCTCCTAGTGGAATATCCTGATAAATACTGCTGTTAGTTGACAATAGCTGGAGACATGATAGCAAATTTTCTAAATTACGACAGAATTATTACAGAAAACATTACACTTTTTGAGGTCATCTTATCATTTTCAGTTCCACATATTTTTGTCACTTTATTTAAACAACTGTTATCATGAACATTACTTTCAATGGGAACCAGCCTATCTTCTAAGTTTCAAGATTACAAAAGTATAAAACTGTTTATTTATTTTTTTTGATGCACACATTTAAAATGTAGCCTTAAAAGGGGCCATGGTCTTTAAAGATCATTCTAGCTTCTACCACAAAGCTGAATTTTTGTGAATGACAATAAATCCCACGTTTCACAAGTAGTGCATAGTCAAAACACAAATGAATGTACTTAAGTATGGGCATGCATCTACTTATTTATTTTGCAGGTAGATAAGCTGGACTGAAAGTGATTCCTGTATCAATCACACAATTGGTGCATTATAAATATAAATAAAATATGGGATGGAAAACGAAATATGGTTGAAGTAATGTTAACACGTGACATCATTTGTTAGCATGGCAGCTCACTGGTTAAGATCTTTGCCTCACAGCACCAGGGCTCTAGCTGCATGTCTTTGGAGACTTCGTGTTCTCCATGTCTCCATGTACTTTCACTGTGAACTCCTACCTCCTAAGCACACACTGGCTGTTTGGTTGCACAAATACCAGTTTATTGGCTATTCAAAACTGTCTACATGTGTTACATTTACTGTTGGTCTTGTGTAACAGATCATGGCTGAAAACAGTCCAGGATGCCTAGTTAACAAATTAGTAAGATAAGAAAGAAAGAGAATTAAAGGCTATGGTATAAAAATTACACACTTAGAGATTTGAACTGTCCTGGAGAATGTTTTTTCTTGGGGGTGTTCTTACAGCACTACTAACAATTAATGTTAAATAAAAGATGCAGGCTGCATCCTGTGTGCAAATTAGAACTTTCAAGTCTAGTTAAAAGGAATGGCTGTCAAGTTTATTATACAGAGGTTACAGACCTATGAGTCAGGTCAGAAAAAGTCTAAGAGTCAGACTGAATGCTAAAGCAAAGCACGACTTAAATATTTATAGAGTTAGAAGCTGTCCATTTACTGGAAGCCTATTATTTGAACAAAGTAATGTATGACTCTTTGCTTGAGATATATATATATATATATGGTTCTACAGCCTTTCCCCGGCATCCTCGGCGGGCGTTGGTGTTGTCACGTCGTGTCGGGGTCTTCTGCATTGTCGATGTTCTGCAAGTCAGGTATATATATATATATATATATATATATATATATATATATATATATATATATATATATATATATATATATATATATATGGGTCCCCTTGATTTCATCGACATGCCGAAACACCGACGCTAAGAAGACCGACACGAAAAGACCGACAAGACAGATGATCGACAATGTGAAATCCCGACAGCCGAAACACCGACATGGGCAACGTGTGAGCGAAATGGTAAGTGCGATAGTGAGGGATTTAGCGTTAGGGAGCGGACAGGTAAGTGTGTGCTAGTGAGGGATTTAGCGTTAGGGAGCGGGCAGGTAAGTGTGTGCTAGTGAGGGATTTAGTGTTAGGGAGCGGACAGGTAAGTATGCGATAGTGAGGGATTTAGCGTTAGGGAGCGGACAGATAATTGTATGCTAGTGAGGGATTTAGCGTTAGGGAGCAGACAGGTAAGTGTGTGCTAGTGAGGGATTTAGCATTAGGGAGCGACAGGTAAGTGTGTGCTAGTGAGGGATTTAGCATTAGACAGTGGACAGGTAAGTATGCGATACTGAGGGATTTAGCATTAGGGAGTGGACAGGTAAGTTTGAGATAGTGTGGGATTTAGGGTTAGGGTGCGGGAAAGGTGAGTGTGCAGTAGTGACGGACTTTAGGTGTAGTGGCGGGTTAAGTGAGTTAGGGTTAGGGTGCGGGTAGGGTAAGTGTGTGATAGTGACGGAATGTAGGTTTAGTGGCGGGTTAAGTGAGTTAGGGTTAGGGTGCGGGTAGGGTAAGTGTGCGGTAGTGTCGGACCTTAGGGTTAGGGTTTGGGTTAGAGTTAGTGCATCTATAGTTGTGTGTTATGTGTAGTTTACGTTTTGTGTGTCGGTGTTTTGGGTGTCAGTGTTATGGTGTTCGGTTTTGTGAGTTGTCGGTTTTGTACATTTTTGGTGTTTTGGTGTCGTTGTTTTGAGTGTCGGGTTTGTGGCGTGTCGGTGTTGTGATAGGGATCTATATATATATATATATATATATATATATATATATATATATATATATATATATACACTCACATATATATTTGCGTTCATAAAGGATTCATGCAGCAAAATTAAATGCGAAATCATGAGATCCCTGATATTCAAAGCAAACTTAATGAAACTCAGCCCCTGTGGAACTCAGTGAAAATGAAAACAATGCAAGCAGTTCAGCAAACTCAAAATAAATTCAGTACAAAACAAAAGTGCATAACAGAAAAAAGGTGCACAGGGATTTATTAACAGTACAGTTGCATTGCAACCAAGACAACACCATTACCTTCTTAGACAAATGAGCAGCATTACTAATCAGATATACTTGGAGCCAAGGCACTTTTCATGACAAGAGGCCTTTCCTCACAACTGCTGTACTGGTTCTTGCCCAGACTGTGAGAAGACACCTCACAGACACATCTAAATACAATAAGTAAACACTGAGTGTGTACAAGAAATATCAGTAGCAGATAAAAGTGCATGTGCACAGTTTTTTTTAATGATGGGGATGTCAGCAACAGCAGCAAATACATACATAAATACATGAGAAAAGGGAATGCTAGCAATGCAGACTAGGCTGTAGTTGTCCTCTGTAATAGAAGGGTAAACATTAAAGTGCAAAGTTGCATAACAAAGCATTAAATGGAAAGGCAGACTACAACTGTCTATGACAATAATTCTATTTTAAGAAAGTGAATTATACAGTGGAGATGTAGGGATTTATAGTATTAAAGTTTTGTGATGTAACATCCCACACCATATCGAACAACAATGGGGTGTGTTAGATGTGTACCCAACCCAACAATGGGGAGTGTTATATCTGTACCCATGCTATACAGTAAACATAATCCAAAATGTTGTAAAGTAAATTTGAGACACTGCAGACAGCAGAGTGCAATGAGTCATAAAAACACATATCTCTGAAATATAGCACTTGTGCAGGTGGATTGCAATAAAACACAGTTAATATTCCATCAGAGAAATGAACCAGGTTATCCCACACTACAATCTGGAATGGAACCACCTCATTACAGATGGCTGCTAAAGCAGTCATGTTGCAAGTGCCCTAAAACATGCACATCATGCATGATTACACAGATCAAGCAATAAGCCATTCAGACCTCATATCCCTCCAATCCCTCCAATGCCCACTTCAACAGTGGCAGAAGAATCTAGAAAATGTATTTACATGAGATAATGCCTATGTTCCCTATGTAATGTACAAACTTATAGTAGCATAGTTGACATTCAGTGGAATATAACACATGGCAAAACAAAAAGAGAACACCTCACAAATGAAATGAACTCCTGCCTATGTTACTGATACGGTCTAGACCACTGTATTACCAGGGCATCCCACAGAAGCAGTGGTAGCAAAGGTGAATGAAAAACACATTTCAAGGAAACAGACAAGTTGATAACAGGACAAACAAAATGCACATACTTGAGGCTGAACCCTTGACTTTGTTCGAGCATGTATGCATACGAATGTTGCATTAGCAAGGCATGCTGTAGGAACATGCATAAAAGTGGTGACTAGAAAACACACTTCAGAGTAACAGAAGAGTTGATAGGGCAAACAAAATGCACATACTTGAGATAAAGCTCTGACTTTGTTCAAGTAAATATACATGAGTATGCTGTACTAGCAAGACTTGCCATGGAAGCCATATTGAAAGATGTGACAATAAAATACATTTCAGGGGAAGAGAACAGATGATATTTGAACAAATCCCAATGCATCACTTATTTTTTTCAAGGTATATATTTATCAGAATGTTTTATTAGCAAGGCATGCTATGGGAGCACTTACGAAAGAGGTTGTGATTCCCATGCCCTGGCCCAGCAATCAATGAACCTCAATCCTCACCACTACACCAGAGAGGGAGTCTCATATAAGGGGAAAGGATAACAAATACACACAGTAAAGTACAATTTCCCTTAAGTGCACACAGAGATCACAGTCAGTCTGTGTCTGGTTGCTCCCTTGCTCCCCAGGTCTCCAATAAGACTCCCCACTGGCACAGCTATAGGGTCCAGATCTCAGCCAGGCTGCAAGCTAACCTCCAGTACCCTCTCTGTCCAACCAGTGCTTCGCGTCCCTGCCCAAGTAGCTGACACACACACAAACTTTGAGATAAGTATTTACACAACAGACACTCTTGAGAAAGGCTGATACAGATTCTCCAGCTGTGCCCCTTTACCCAGGCTATACTGTAGTAATTACTGCCACAACCAGATAATAATTATCAGCTACCCAAATGCCCTTAATTAGTTAGATGTCCAAGATCATAATGCTTAATAATTTCTGGTTCTCACTGTTTAAATTGAAACTGCAGTTCTGATAAAGCATTACATCATTTGTTTACATTTTCTTGGTTCCCAGGCCGCACAGAAACTGCATTTATATTATTTTACACTTAGAGCAATAAAGGATATTCCACATGTAAATTCTGGTCATTAACTTTAGCCTTAAAACAACAGGCAGGATGCTTACTCCAGACTCATTGACTCCAAATTCTAACTTCAAAGGAATAGACATAAGGTAATTTTAATTTCAAAGGACCAATAAGAAATGCTTGACTTAGTTTTCCTTACAGAATTTGCAATGTTGCCACATTGTTGAAACAGCATGTCTTTACATTTAAGACACAAGCCTGTATTTCACATGTATATTTACAAATGCCAGAATTATGTATCAAATTCTATTTTACTAGGCTGGAAGCCTTCACCCTTCTATACCAGTCTTCACATCTCTCCCCCCTGGAGAACTCAAGCTAGTTTTTCAAGTGACCCTTGATAAATGCCACTTGAGAGGTTTAGGTCTATCTGAGTATACCATACCCCATTCCCTGTCTTGAGAGCTCATCTGCATTGGCATTGCTAATCCTACGGCGGTGCTGCACTGACATATATGCTTGCAACCCCAAGTTCCATCTTAGCAACTTGGCATTTTGCTGGCTGGCTCTGTTTAACCATATTGGGGGGGGTGTGATCTGTCATTACAGTAAATTTTCTTCCATACTGATAAGGCTGAAGTTTCAGCAGTGTCCACACTATGGCTTGACATTCCTTTTCTACAGCTGCATAGCATTCCTCCCTGGGTTGGAGCCTACAATGGAAATAAACCACTGGGTGCTCTTCCCCCTCTGAAGAAATCTGGCTTAGTACAGCCTCCACCCCATGGTTTGAAGCATCCACTTGCACAACAAATTATTTGCTGTAATCTGTACTGGATAACCCACGGGGTCCTCCCAAAGCTTCTTTAAGCTTCTGGAATGCCTGCTCACATTCTGGGGTCCACACTACCTTATCTGGCCTGTTCTTCCTTGTCAGGTCTGTGAGGGTAGCAGCTATGGTACTATAACTGGGGACAAACTTTCTGTAGTACCCTGCTCTCCCTAAAGATGCCCTCACCTGCTTTTTGATAGCAGATGCAGGCCATGCCTGAATGACTTCCACTTTGGCAGGTTCTGGCCTGATCTTACCAGTCCCCACTCTATGTCCCAGGTAGGAGACCTCTGCCATACCCACCTGACATTTGCTTGGCTTAATAGTCAACCCTGCCCTCTGTAGTCTGCCCAGCACCTCCCAGACATGCTGAAGGTTCTCTGGCCAGGAATGGCTGTAGATGGCAATATCATCTAGGTAAACAAGGGCAAACCCTCCTGCTCCTGCTAGGATATTATCTACCAGCCTCTGGAAGGTCACTGGGGCATTCTTCATCCCAAAGGGCATCTTTGTAAACTCATGCAAGGCAAGACAAAAGGAGTCACAAAGGCTGACTTCTCTCTAGCACTGGGAGTCAAGGGCACCTGCCAGTAAACCTTGGTAAGATCAATGGTTGTAAGATACTTAGCCCCACCCAGCTGCTCTAGGGCCTCATCTGTGCTAGGCATGGGGTAAGCATCCGACTCTGTGTGTCTATTTAATTTCCTGTAATCAACACAGAAACTGGTGCTGCCATCCTTCGTTGAGACCAGCACCACTGGGGAGGCCCAGGGACTATTGGACTCTTGAATCACCCCTAGTTCCAACATCTCCTGTACCTCTTCCCTCAGGGTCTGACTGACTCTATCAGGCACCCTATAATGGCCTGCCTAATAGGCCTTTGGGGTCTGGTATCCACCTGGTGCTGCACCAAGTGGGTGCAACCTGGTTTCCCAGTGAACATGTCCCCAAATTCCTGCAACACTGCTTGGATTTCTTGAACCTGGGTAGGAGATAGCTGCTGGGACATTGCTACCCCTTCCACCGAGATGTCAACCTGAGCCTCACTGAGGAGATCAGTCACCAGACTTCTCCTGCAATCCACTGCAAATGCTCAGCACAAGGGCCTCCCTATCATGGTAATATTTCATCATGTTAACATGGTACAATTTGTGCCCCTGCCATCTGCCTAGCAGTTCCACCATGTAGTTAACATCACTTACGTTTCTTACTACCTTATAGGGATACTCCCAAGCTGCTTGCTGCTTGTTGTGTCTGACAGGAATGAGAACCATTACCTGCTGCCCCACAGCATACTCTCTAGCTTGAGCATTCCTGTCATACCACACCTTTTTCTGTTGTTGGGCTTCTGCCAGGTTATCTTGGGCCAGGCCCATGAGTTCCGTGAGCCTTGTTCTGAGGTTTAGGAAGTATGCCACAAGAGACTTCTTGTGAGACTCACACTCACCTTCCCAATCATCTTGAATTAAATCAAGAGATCCCCTCACCCTATGCCCATACAGCAACTTAAAGAGTGAAAAACCTGTGGATTCCTAGGGAACCTCTCTGTAAGCAAACAACAGTTGGGGCAAATATTTGTCACACTCCCTCTAAAACTGATCTGCAAATGCCTGTAGCATGGACTTGATTGTAGCGTTCAACCTCTTAACAAAACCATTAGTCTGTGGATGCTAGGGGGTGGTCTTCATGTGCTTCACCCCGCAGGACTTCCACAAACAAGCCAGCAGGTCTGACATGAATTTGGCACCTCTGTCAGACAGTATTTCTTTTGGGAAACCTACAATGCTGAAAATATCTAACAAAGCATTTGCCACCTTCTCTGCCTCAATGGAGGACAAAGCCACTGACTCAGGGTATTGTGTAGCATGATCCACTAACACTAGGATATACTTTTTCCCTGTGAAACTTGGGGTACTCAGAGGACCCACAATATGCATAGCTACCATCTGAAATGACTCCTCAATCACAGGCAAAGGCATCAAAGGAGCTCTCACCTTGTATCCTGCCTTGCCTACTTTTTGGCACTGCTCACAGGTCTTGCAGTGACCTGTTACATCTCTGGAAATTCCAGGCCAATAGAAGTTCTGCATAATATGCCTATTTGTACATTTTATGCCCATATGACCTGCAAAGGGAATATCATGGGCTATGGCTAGAAGTGCCAGCCGGTAGGCTCTAGGCACTACTAACTGCTGTACTCTCTCACCTTCTAGCCTTACCTCAGGGGTCCACTCTCTGTATAGTAACCCTTTGTCCCAGTATACAGATTCCCCCTTTTCTTGAGAATCAGGTGCCTCCCTAGCTACCTGCCTCAGGCCTTGCAATGAAGTGTCTGAGAGCTGAGCCTGTCTCATCTCTCTCCTTGTAACCCTTCCCAGCTCCCCTTCCACAGGAAGTCTGCCATGCTCTGACAGTGGTGCCTCACTGTCAGCCTGCGTACTACTACTCACCTCTACCTTTGCAGTTACCCTGTCCAAGGGAACATCAGTGCCCACAAGCAGCTGGGGATCACCTTCAGTCTCACTGCTACAGCATAGCTAACTCCCTGAAGTAACCACCTCAGCAGTCCTGGCTACAAGTATGCAGTCTGGCTGGGTCTCCCCCAGGCTACCAGACCCACATGCCTATCTCCAGGCCTGACTGCGTGTAACTGCACAAACACAGGCTACTGCACTATCAAAATCATTCCCTATCAGGACATCTGCGAGTGTATCCTCGAACACACCTACTTGCTGGCTTCCTTTTACACCTTTCCAGTTAAGTGAACCCTAGCCAAAGGTATTTGAAATGGGATCCCTCCTAAAGCCCTGACTGGAGTAGACTGCCCAGGCAAGTAGTGCTCCTCTGTAACCAGTGCAGACTTTACAATGGTTATATCAGAGGCTGCGTCTCTCTTGGCAATGGCCTCTTTGCCATTCACTACAATAGGATATAGCCTCTGGTGGTAGTTTGGTACCCTTGTTGTCCCAAAACAACCTACTATTGGCATTTTGTATTTCCCACTTACTGGCTACCTCCCCTTTGGTTCCCTACTTTGCCTCCATGGACACCTGTATGCCACATGTCCCCACTGGTTGCATTCAAAACAATTAACCCTAGCTCCTGGATGTTTACCTGGACTAGTGGCTTCCCCTGCTACTGGCAGATTATGTTGTGGCAGTCAATGCTACCCACCTAGGGTTCCTTTAGACCCATGAGCAGTACTGGGTGTCCCCTTCCTGTGCAGGACTCCCCTTCTGGCCAAGTATAGGTCTCCCTTCTTCCCCAACTCATCTGAAGTATCACATTGTCTATCAGCTAACCAGATCCTCATGTCCTCAGGCAAAGTGCTAAGGGCTTGTTCCCTCACCAAAAGGTCTGCCAGACCTTCAAACGTGGTGATCTGACATCCACTCACCCAGCTATGAAAATAAGTGCTCAGTTCAGCAACATATTCACACACACATTCATCTGCCTTACGTCTATGCTCACAAAACTTTTTCCTATACATTTCAGGTGTTAGCTTAAAACATTTTAACAAGTGACTTTTTACATCAGTATAATCAAAGCATGCAATGTCAGACATTTTAGTCAATGCATTTACAGCTTTACCATGGATTAAGAGGATCAGGAACCATAGCCAGAGCCTTTGGTCAACACTATACTGTTTGCATACCCTCTCAAACATATGAATGAAACTATCAAAATTATCCTCCTCTTTAAGTTGCGGAAGAAATTTACTGACCAGTTGTGCTTCTGGGGTCCAGTTACTCCCTTACCCATTACCTCCATGACTCTGGCGAAGAGTCAGGATTTCCCACTCATGTCTCCTCTGATGCTCTTTATCCTCTTCGTCTATCTCCAAATGTCTGGTCTCCAACTCAAGTTTCTTTAGCTCCAGCTGGAGTTTTAAGTCCACTGTAGAAAGGTTGAGCTGTCCATTCTCTGAGGATATTGTATCTCCACTGCCAGTCTTCTTGTCCTCCTGGATGCTGTTTGCTGATGTAGCTGTAACCAAGGCTGCAATCAGGTCTGCCTTAGTCAGGTTTCCATGCACCAGTCCACTAGCCTGGCACATCTCCACCAGCTGGCTTCTAGTCAGCTTTCCATACTCCTCTGCTGACATGCTGCCTGCTCACCCTGACTAACAAAGCTAACAAAAGAAATAAAACAATTATGATCTGAACTCTGAGTGTTCACTGCATGGATGTTTTAGAGTACAAAACACCTTCAGAGATCACTGTACATAAGCTACAGGATTCAATCTATGCACACCACTACAAGTCAGTTAGTATTTATCAACTAATTAATATGTGATGTGTATATCCACTGCCACCACAAATGTGAAGTGGATCCCACCAATGTAAATCACATGTGACACCCGCGCCCTGGCCCAGCAATCAAGGAGCCTCAATCCTCACCACTACACCAGAGAGGGAGTCTCATATAAGAGGAAAGGATAACAAATACACATAATAAAGTACAATTTCCCTTAAGTGCACACAGAGATCACAGTCAGTCTGGGGCTGGTTTCTCCCTTGCTCCGCTGGACCCCAGTAAGACTCCCCACTGGCATAGCTATAGGATCCAGATCTCAGCCTAGCTGGCAAGCTAACCTCCATTACCCTCTCTGTCCAACCAGAGCTTCATGTCCCTGCCCAAGTAGCTGGCACACACACACACACACACACACACACACACACACACACACACACACACACACACACACACACACACACACTTTGAGATAAGTATTAATACAACTTCACAGACACTCTTGGGAAAGGCTGACACATATTCTCCAGCTGTGCCCATTTACCCAGACTATACGGTAGTAATTACTGCCACCACCAGCTAATAATTATCAGCTACCCAAAGGCCCTTAAAAGGGTGTCCAATTATTACTGTGTAATATTATTATCCAATTGGTAAGTGTGACTAATCAGTCCAGGCTTATTAGAGTGGCCTTGTACAATAAACTCTATAAATATGCAATGTACTCTAGAGCTTAAATTGTCTCTACATAAACCAGCCATAGTTAAAAGGGGTTTAAAAATATTTAATAATAAATACTAAAAGCACAAGACAATACTATTACACCACAGTGCTATTCAAGAGTTCAGAGATCACACAGAAACTTAAAATAATTCAGTAGTACAGTTCTGACATAACAGAAAAACACTTAACCCTGGATTCACGAATCCTCCATGTAAGAATTAATGTCTTACTCGGTGGCTGCAGTTGAACTGTATGATGTCAGCCTGCCATGAATATTCATGAGGGCACGCTCACTCAACCGTAAGTCTTACCTGGACTGTGTAGGAAAGCAGGGGGCATGTCCAACTGCTGAGCAGTCTAAATGTCCACCCCCCTGCAAGGTTTGGAAAAGTAAAATGAAATTACACAAGATTGAGTCTGCTCAAATGTCCTTGCACCCAACACCACACTCCCTGACATTGTAAACCCCCAACACAGTTATAAAAAGTAAAACATTAATTTTATTTTTTTTAAATTCCCGAAATAGCTGCCCGTATTTGCGCGTGTGTGTGCCCATTGCTTAGCTGCAGTTAGCAATTCCAACATGGAAGAGCATAAGAAAGAATGTTTATGCGAATCACACCAAATAGCAATAGCGTAATTGTAAAGCATTTGCACAAAGAAGAGGCATTTACGGTTCGAGTCCCACCACTCCCCTTCTTATTTATCAGTATATGGAATAATACCTGACAAATATGATTAAAATATTAATAAAAAGCAGTGAAATGGCCAATGTATCAGTGAACAAAATATATATTTTAAAGGATCCTGATATATAACTGCTTGCAGTTAAGCAGAGCTTTACCTAGTGCAATAGAGTTGCCCATAGCTTAATAGCACTTTACCCAGCACAATAGAGGTGCCCAAAGTTTAAGAGTGCTTTACCCAGTGCAATAGAGTTGCCCAAAGTGTAAGAGTGCTTTACCAGTGCAATAGAGGTGCCCATAGCGAAATAGCGCTTTAACCAGCGGAATGTGTTTGAGCGGACGTGTGCGCCGTGCCAACCAGGGCACCGTAAGGCACCGTGGAGCAACATAGAGCAAATTTGCTTAAATGCAGCCACACCCCCTAGCCTGTCTGGACAGTATGAAAATAAAATGAATGACAAGGTTCAAACCCAGGACTGTGTGCATCATAATCAAAGTACAGAACCACTAAGCCATGACAACTTAGGAAAAGCAGCCACTGTTAACATACATATACTTAGTAATGGTAGATTAACCATTACTAAGCAGGTCTGCAGTCAGCCGAGAATTTTCAAAAATGGCCAATCACAAAAAAGTGCTGGAAATGCGGCATATTTAAGCCCCATAGGTGGGAATACTCACCATAGCTGATTGTAGCTCACATCTGCAGTTAGAATGGCTGGTGCTGGAGAGGGTACATGCTTCCGAGTGCAACGTTGGGGCATCGAGGAGTCGAAATACATGGTTTGGCTCCCTGTCCACCATCATGAGTCAAGACTCCTGCAGGGCCAGTTCCAAGGGAGTGGGTACAAGGCAGAGGCTTGGAACCGGTTAGCTCATGACCTCACCAGTGTCACAAGTGTTCCTCGGACTGGTGAGCAGGTCTGTCACCACCATGCAGACCTGAAGAGATGGAAGCAGGACCGCCTGAACCAATGGATACAGGAGGCCCGTGGGATGCAGGCTGCCCCACAACTGAGTAGGTAGCCATGGAATGGAGTATGTAAGAACTGATAATTGATTCTGTATAATGGATAGGTATGTCTCAATATCCCTTTATTTACTTTACAGCTGCAGGTGACCATGCTGCGAATCAGCAAGCCTATGCAGATAGGCTGCTAAGGCTGCGCCACCAGGCAGGTTAGTGATGATTCTGCATGTATTGTTATATAAAATAGGGGAGAGAGCATGAAATAAAGTGTTGTAGTCCAATAATACAGCCATAAAATGGCCTGAATAAGTCCTCTGCATGTACTGTCAGATAAAAAAGTCAAAGAGCCAGAAAAAGAGTGTATTAACCCATTAAAAAGGTAACATATGTTCGGAATATTATCACTGCAGGTACTGTCATATAAAATAAATGAGTGAGCCTAAAAAAGAGTGTTCTAACCTATTAATAAAGGTATAATATGTCTTGAATATGTCTTCCATATGCGCCGTTATAACAAATAAAGGAGTGAGCCTGTGGAAAAGTGTGTAATGCCATTAATAAAGGTCTAAAACCCGGAGTGTGTCTGTGCCACTTAGTTTGAAATGTTGTTGTACCCTTGCATTATACAAATAGTACTGTTTTAAAAAGTGCTGGCAACCCAGAGTTGTGCAGTCCCATATAAAGTGGGTGATGGAAGTGCTAGTAGCTGTGAAGCATATATACAGTCCTCAACAGTCAGTTACTGGCTGGCATGCATAAGTAAATCTAGCACATGAGTAGCATGCTAATTTGTTCCCCAGAAATGTGAGTGTGTGTCAAGAAATGCAGGGTTCTGTACAAACAGAAGTGAAAATGTCATGTGAAAACATCCAGATATGCAGATAAAGAAATATAAATGCAATCAAGGAATATGTAGCAGTAACATCTGCATCTTGGACAGTTAGTATGTCAGATATAGGTCAGGCATATATTGAACTAGCCAAACCCATTACACAACCTAATGCATGGTGGCAAGTGCAATAATCCATGTAGGGGATATACACTTGCAGTCACTAGGAATGTAGTGTAGACTAAAAGTAATTATAAGATGTTAATCGAGGTTTTTTTCTACACCCTACTGTATGTGCATAAACCATGCAATTCCACACCTCAATGGGTATGTGTAATCTTAAATATTTGTTGGGATATATGTCCTATTGTTCTATAAATATTTGCATTCACGTTGATGCATGTGCCCTGTTCAAACACCACAGTCATGGTGGCCTGTTGCTACCAAACATCCCTGCATGTTGTTGGAATATCCACTGTCATTCAATATATGCATGTGTTATGCTTGCTGTTCAACTGTTGAAACCTTGGTGTTTTGGGTAAATGGGAATATTACTGCATGCTGTTACAACTAATCTGGAATGCTCTTGTTTATGTTGTAATTAAACACACCTAATCACAGAACGTATGGGAAGGCCGGTCCCAGCGGACCCACCTGGCCCTCCTCAGCTGGCAAGAGCACCTGGCACCAGCAGGTGCGGTGCCCAGTCCGGGCTCCACTCCTCCGTTGGTCCTGTGCCACCTTTGGTTGGAAGTGCTGCAGGGGATGGGGCTCGTCCCCCCTGTGCAAGCATGGGCGGAGAAAGAACACCTGTCACCCTTCAAAGGGTCCGGGCTGTGATGAGTAGGGAGATCAGGCGTTCAGTCGCTGATCCCCTATGCCAGCTCGAGGTGAGAGTGGCATTTCTCATGGGTGAGCCTGCCCGTCCTACGCAGCCCCCAGCACAGTGCAGTGGTGACTGCCCATGAGTATGGATCTCAGTTCCAGTGTTACCATCTGTGGACTCATGGGCTTGCGATTTCCAAACATCCAACCCCGTCAATTGTGTTCACCCACCCCATGTGTCATACATCCCCCTTGTATGCGTCTTGTCTGTCTTGTCTGTTTACCTCCCCAACCTACCTCCCCGAACATACCTACTTCCTCTACCTCACTTTCCACTCTCACCTGAAAAAACAAAAAAAAGGCAATCTGTACCCACAAAAAAAATTACGCCCCATACATAGCTGCCCATTTCACACACATGTCCATTGGACATGTAAACTGATAATTATAATTGAAGTACAATATACTTTGTTGTCCTCACCCCTCTCCCAGGGGTGGATGGTTTCAAATTTCACTCCAAATTTATTGCATATGCACAGCTGTTGCTGGTAAAGAAATGGGCAGCTGTGGACCTTCCCTACACCTGTCCTGCACATCCCGAGCTTGTTTACCTACTGTCTGTCCATCTTTGTGCCCCTTTTCTCACCAATTTCCTATCTCCCCATTTTCTTTTCTTTAAAAGAAATTAGCGTGGGGGTTAGCGGGAGTAAGCACTTTTAAGCAGTAGTAAGTGGGTTTAAGTGAGTGTGCGCATGTGTGTGCTTAGCGAAGCATTGCTAAGCATCACGCAAACCCGTGCAAACCCACTTACAACTGCTTAAAAGTGACTTAGTCACTCTATGCAAGGGCCCTTGTTCTGCTCAGCATCAAAAGAAAAGACCTCTGCAGTCTCGAACCTCAGACCATTGACACAATAGACTGCATGAATTACCGCTAAGCCACAACAGATATACAAATCGCTTGGTGCTGAAATAAATATATCATGCATTACATTGAGGGAATGTAAATGGAAATTAGGAATGGTATAAATCCTGTTCTGTGGGTCTTTACCAGCAGTTGTTGTGGAATTGCATGACATGACTGTGAAAAGAGAACCAGCAATCCAAGCAGGGAATAATCTTACAGTAGCACCTTACAAACACCACACAGTATCAGACCAGGATAAATACTGGAAAAGTTGAATAGGGCAGAGGCCAGACACCCCAACTGTAACTGCTTTACAGTGATGTCCCTGATTTGTAAACAAATGTTAGCTGTGACCCACTGAATCACTCTGGAAAGTACTAACTTTAGGCAGACAATTGTGGAATCACACGTAATGAATAATATCAATAGGTGAGAGTAGACACTGCTTGCATGTCAGAAAAGGTGTAGGTATACATATGCTCTGATTCCTAAGAAAGTCTCAACTGCAATATGTCTGTAATATATTGCAGGTGTATCCCACGTATATGTACCTTTCACTGAGGCCATTCAAATATATACCTGAGAGTATCTGAGGCCTGGCTGAGGCAGAAACACACAGGCATATCAGCATTACTGCTGTTACACACTCTGCAAATAGCTTTGAAAGGAGTTCCTCAAGCATGCCCTTATGCAGGAGTACAACACAGAAATATCACAGGATGTAGCCATGTACTGCTAGCAACCAACTGTGGCAATGCCAATGTGCCAGTGCTGAAAAGACTGGTGTGGTGCACAGACAAAGTATAATAGGCTAACCTCTAGCTACCATCTGGATATGTCCACAGGTGGGAGCTACGCAGACAGACTACTTGCCTTGATAGACTAACAGGTACACAGCAACCCTGTATGTTCAGCAAGATAAACCTCACATGATAATAAAAAATGCTCTTTGCAGTTCTGCACCCCTACCCAAAGGTACAACACACCTGTGTATTCAGACAAAAAACAGGGTGTAGGTAGACATACTCAGTACTGAAATATGTCCAGTTGTGTTGAGCAGCCTGTGCTAATGTCAACACAAACAAACCACAAACTGTTCAGAAGTGAGTAACGTAATAATTGCAGTATAGCAGTTTACAAACACTACATGTGCCACAGGAATACAGTGCACTAACCACATTTGTGTGGCAGTTAAATGTCGAATTCAGAAAGAAAGTACATACTCCCATGTATCTTGTGTTAGCATTTGGAGGGGTGAGTACATGTCTACACTGAGAAGTGTGTACTGGAAGCAGCAACATTCAGGTTTGAGTACAACATGCATATCACTGGCTACAACCCTAGCTTCAGATAAGAGACATATACCAACCTTCTGACTGACACAACGGTGTCCAGAGCAAACAAGCATGGTCCCTACCTTAGAAAGCTTAAAGGGCTATGCCTACCTAACCTAGCATTTTATAGCAGTGTGCTGCAATCACAGTAAGTAATGCAATCACCACACAGCAGGCTGCATGCAATTACTGAATGGTGGGCAGCAATTGATGCAGAGGCTGTCACATGCACAAGTGCAGATACCTAGAAAAGCAGGCTGTATCTGCTGTCCACACATGCAATAATATCATAGCAGGTACAGGGAGACAGAGAGGAAGAGCGAGAGAGAGAGACACACACAGACAGAGACATAGACAACAGAGAGAGAAACAGAGACGGAAACAGAAACAGAGGGATAAAACCCAAAACAAACAACCAAAAAAAAAAAAAAAAAAACCTACAAAACTGTAACAGACGGAGCAGGGAAATACAAAGATAAGGTATGTAACCCATGTGTATGTGTTGGCATGTAGTAGATGTTCCTGAAGAGTACTTTACACACTGCAAATCATCCATGTGTGGCAGCTGTACTTATCTATCTGTATCTGCACATGTGCATAGGGCAAGGGACATACTGCAACTGTTAGTGAAGGGTGGACAGATATCTGTCGTTGAAGGTTGTTATGTGCATATATCTATGTAGGTAGTAGTGTGTGGCATAGAAAACAGCATGCAGTGCTGATATATGTCATGTGCTGGTTAAACGCTGTGGGACTGATTTGTCAGATTTGCTGTGTTACAGCCAGTGAGGCCTGCTAACGCTACATGGGCTGAGGACACCCACATGCATTCTGCACAACACTGTGCAATATAATCACATAACTGTACATCCCACAACTGTCACATAAATGATATCCCCACCATGAAAGGTGGACTGTACATGTGCCTATATGTACATCTATGTGTACAGCAATGGATGTGTACATGTATGTGTAGATATGTATATATATATATATATATATATATATATATATATATATATATATATATATCTATATATATATATATATAGATAGATATATATAGATAGATATATATAGATATATATACATATATAGAGAGAGAGACATGGGACCATATGTACTGCAACAGGTGTGTGGTGACTAAGGCATGGACTGTAGACAAGTGTTGATACTGCAGTGCCATTCCTCCTTTCCAAAACACTGTACCTATTAACTACCACATAGGTAGAGATCTACCCAATGCAGAAGGTGTGATAAGGGAACATGGGACACAGGTGGACAGTAGCCACCTCTTTGGTAAAGACAGTGCCACAGTAGACCTGTAATCTGTCTGTGTGGTATGTGTCATCACAACAGGTGAGTCATCTAGGGAAATATAGGTCAGTGTTCCCCTCTACTCATCACAATGCCCTGTGTGGTATGTACCTCACATGACAACTACAGCAGGTGGAAAGGCCACGGACATACCTCACAAAGGGTAATACTGGCCGCAAACAGATGCCCTATACAGACTGACTCACAAAACCACATCTAGACTGTATTGCATACTGGCCATTCAGAGATGACCTCTGCCGGACATACAGAGGTATGTCACACCCATAGCTGGGTGACAACCACCATGGCAACATATCACAATCCCTCCGGGATACACGCTCTAGGGCCCTAAACCTTGTCAGCTCACTAAACAGCACATGCTGGAGGGATAGGTTCCTATTTCAGAGATATGCCATACACTGGAATAGACCACCTAGCAATAGCAAACAAGGCTCCTCATTAGCAGTTGTCATAAATACCCCTGATGATTGTATGGAAGATTGGTAATACACCCCTGGAACCCCCACTGTGGTTCTGGTTGGCAGGAGCAAGTGAAATCAAAGTACATGTGTGTCAAAGGCCAGGGTAGCATATGACTAGGCTGCTATAGGCCCTAGGGCCAATAGTATATTACCTACCTATGACACTATGCACTCACACATGTACTCAATGCAATACCTGCTGTGTGAGGTTGAATAAGTGTAATGCTGAATGTGTGCAAGGTCTGTAAATGTGTGATAGGTTAGTGTGAAGTTGTATCTGACAGGGTAGTGTCTATTCTAGCTGTGACGCCAGCAAAAGATGTGTATTGTACTGTTAGGCAGACATAGTAGTATGGCATACGATGTGACCTAGTTCCTTGTTGATGACCGTGATGTCTCATTGTAGGCTAAAGCAATACATGTATGCTTAGTGAGTGGTACTGCTGGTGAATCCAACTCCCATATGAACTGTAGTACTACCTGAAGCTGTAGGCCTAAACAGCACAGTATGGTGTGTGTGTTCACATTGCTTGGAAACACTGTCTTGTGTGTTTCCTGTAGTCTGCACAGAGGACAAAAGTTAGGCATAAGGGTTTTTAAGCAGTGGCACACAGTACTGTATGGTACACAGGTAATGCTCATCTGTGTTGGCATACAGTGGTGCATTGTATGTTTGTCTGATGTGTGTGTAATTATGCCTGTACCATGGCTGCAATCATATGTGTGTTACAGGGTATACGTGTGTATCCAGCAACATATATACTCTGTTACAGCATTATGCCACCTATAGTAACAACTGTACACATATGTTAGGCAGGGCTATGGCATCAATGACTAGGGTGGTTGACTGGTACTAATGTAACTGTACTTTACATTCACTGCAATGGATGACATCTCTGTTCGTGCATTGGTGTGATATATACCCCTGTGTCGAGGTTGTGCATTGTGTCACAAACAGTGTGCCGGGTACTGTTGTATAGTGGTGTGATATATAGAGTGTGCCAGGCACTGTTAGTCAGTTGTGGCCTGAGAACCAATAAGTGGTATTGAACGTGTGTAACCTCTGACAGACAAATGGATGGTATATATGTCAGTAAAGTGATATCTTTGGTTAAAGGTTTAAAGTGTGTCACAGGACTCACTCACACATATTGTTCATATCTTTTTCAGCCAGATGGCCCACCGACGCAACCTGTCGTGCACAGCAGCAGAGGAAGATGAAATTTTGCAAAGCCTGGTGAAGCAGTACACAATGCTGTTTTCCTGAAGCAGCCATCACCAGCTGGAGTGGTCTGCACTGTGGCAGGATCTTGTTTGTCAGGTAAATGACATAGGCATGCATAACTGGACATATGAGCAGGTACGCCATCACTGCAGTGATTTAATTAGACATGTCCGGCAGCCTCCGTCTGATATCCATAGACAACAGCTTGCCACAGGTGGTGGGGTGGCCATTCACCCCCCTCACCAGAGTGGAGGAGGTGCTCCTAAGCATGGTGGCTCCTGGACAACAGCAGCAACAACCTCTGCCATGTGTTGTCATCGAGGCCAGAGCCACCCAGCATGTTCACATGAAGCGAGCAGGTAACATGCCCTATCTGTAGACTACAGTTAACTGTATTGTTAGATTATGTCTATGTGAGATACGTACTGTGTGCTTAGCAGTTGTGCTGCCTAGTGTTGTGCAATACTGATATTTGGAATATTATCTCTACACCTGTGACTGTTGACTGTTGTTCTACTGTAGTTTAGCATACCCACTGTAGCAATGCCACAGTTGTGGCCACTGACAAACTCTCTCATATTCTCATAGGTCCCTCTGGTGTGACAGAATGGCAGACGATCCATGCTGGTGATTGTGGTATAACTGCAATGTTGGTAATGAAATGTGCATGTCATAGGTGAGGTGTATGCCATGTACACGTAACACACCTACGCTAATGCATGCCGTGCATGTTGGCTGTAAGACATTGCACAGCTCAGTAATGTCAGTAGCTGCCTCAATGACATGCAATACACAGAGCATCAGACAGTTGTGGCAATACCATACTGCACATTGGATAGGCATAGTTGCTAAACCTGTACACAACATAACATGTTTGTCATACGCAGTACACAAAAACATGCTACATATGGCGTTACCACACACCCGCTGTAAGGTCACATTTCTGTATCCCACATGTCATCCACACACACATGATGTACCTCAGGGGTAGAGGCCTATCATGGGGCTGTGCAACACTCTTCAACACATAACACAGTCATGTTAGGGAATGCTCCCTATTGGGCACCTCACACACTCATGTACTAAGTGGCTGTGTAATTGTGAATGTAGCCACGGCACTGAGTTCAGGTACAGCATGCCAGGCAGTGGTCTGTCACACATTAGTAGCCGTGAGTGACCACAAGATGCATGATGATGATGGCACATGGTACTACACCCCATTCATTACAGTGACCACAGTACTACACATAGCAGTCATTGCTTTGAACCTCAATGTTGTGTGTGCGCAAACATATGCACCTATACACAATATGCATAGCATGTTGTGTGTGTGCTTACATATGCCAGTATACACAATACGCACAGCAGTTGCCATATGTAAAAAGTGTCACATATATGTCCTGGAATGCTATTGGGTGTATGGGTATGTGTGGTGTTTAATGTTGCAGTCATGTAGCATGCCATGCCATGGCTGGCACCGACATATCTGCAATATGTCCCAATATGTCCCACACTCACCATAACCACTGTACAATGGCCATGTTGAGCAATGGGATTCCTTCAGGTCTACATGCACCACTCATCCTGTGTGTGTACATAGCATGCATGTGCTACACCTGTGCCCACTATTATCTGCTATGGACACAGACAGTGTAATCACACATGGCAATCTATATGTTACACAGATAACACATGCAGCCATGGTATGTATACCTGTGAGTGCTGGTGCACAGGACATTGCAGAACTGATACTACATGTACAGCAATGTTGTGCCCATGTACACATTGTGTTCCAGGGTGTAGCCAATCACTGAACAACTACACACATGAATCAAAGCCATGTATAATGTCATTAAATAGGGCCATCTACACTTGCACTGCATGGTCTTGAGTAACACATGTTCTGCATGCTGACACATGTGAGGTGACTGTTTGCCTTGTGATACTGTCACCCACCTTCACCCACTATTGAGTATGTGTTGGATTGCTGGCTTGTGTGTGTGTATGTGCTGTAGTGAGGAGTGTATTTGTGTGCATGTGTGCATGTGTGCATGTGTTCATGTGTGCATGTGTGCATGTGTGCATGTGTTCATGTGTTCATGTGTGCATGTGTGCATGTGTTTATGTGTGCATGTGTGCATGTGTGCTAACATGTACAGATTGTAAAGTGTATTTCCTGTCTTCCTCTCACAGGTGCTGATTTTGGGGTGGCTGAAAGCAGCAGAGAACCTGAATTCACTGCCACTAATAGTGGAGATGATGAGACATGTATTCTGGCACAGGAAGGTTTGACAAGGTCTGTCGTTGGTCCACCAATCGACAGTACACAGCGTTCAACCCCATCTATGCACACACTCATACTGCCAATAGATCCCTCATCACCTATGGCCTTAGCCAAGGGACAGCATACAGTTGGCATTGACCAGGAGAGTGTGGTACCTATGGCACTTGCATCCCCTCACAGGAGCCATAGCCAGATTCCTGGAATGGTACCACATAGGTGGATGTCCAGGGGTTCTCGAGGGAGCACCACTGGTCGTATTGCCCCTGGCAGACATGCCCCCAGAGGTATTACAACCTCCAGTATGTTCCGAGCTGTAATGCAGGCACAGGCACATATGGAACGGTACACCAGACAGGGACTAAGGGCGCAGATGGCCCATTACACCTCTATCAATGACAGCATCCGTGACCTTGCCGGTGCCATCCTGAATTACACCAAGGTCATTGATAGATGGTGGGGGGAGACATTAGATGCCCTCCACAATGTGTTTTCCATGAGCCAGGACCATGCAAGATGGTTGAGACGTCGAAGCGGATGCATGCCAGCAACAGCTGGCAGTCATCGCAGACGGAACACAGATCACAGCCACTCCTGTAGTGGCAGTACCAGCCACAGCAATGCTGGGGCAGATGTGTTCATTGACCATCCTAGTAGACCATGTGCTCATGGCTCTGGCTAGTCCCAGCAGGGACATGTGTCCAGTCATCATACCTCTGCCTCTGATGATAGTACCCAGTCAATGTTGGTACCCGATACTGCCCTTAGCACCCCTGCCAGGCATAGGTATGGAATCCGTGCCCAGAGACAGTGATCTGTACAGCCTAGCAAGTACAGTCTGTGGCTGTCCCACAACCTCCCTTATATGGCAGCCACAAGGTGGAGCTGTGTGCATGCAGACACACACACATTAACCAAACATCTAGGGCTCACACATACACACATACATTACATCAACATTGGCCCATGGTGTGCTATTGTCCCTCACACACACACACACACACACACACACACACACACACACACACACACACACACACACACACAGACATGTCGATTGGATGGGTCAATGACGGGCTCTGGCAAACCAACAACACACCCTGTGCATATGATGACACCTGTGCCATCTCCTGTCATCTGTAACATTGATGGAGGAACAGGCTGACATGATTCTGATGCACAGGGTGACATTATAGCAGTGTAGCAATATTAGCAAGTTGTCAACAGGAAAGTGTAATGATATCCTTGTAGGTATATCTGAGCAGGCATTATGCATCACAGCTCTGATTGTCAATGTAACATTGTTTACACCAGAGTTAGGTCTGAGTATGTATTGCCCACCCATGTGCCACTTGGCTAAGTGTACAGTGTTGCCAGCATGTGTTAGTGAGTGGACAGTATGTGTGTGGTGTGTGCATTACAGTTTAGCAGGTGAACATCTGTGAACATGGTGGGTGCACACTGTCTGCATGTACGTGCATAGTGGACACATGGGATGTGTGACATACCCTGTTGTACACATTGTTAACATCTTATAGTATCTTTCGAAGACCAGTATGCATTCTACTACAGATATGTACTAACATGGGTACACATGTGAGTATGAAATGGGTTGACACTATGCTGTGGGTGATACTGTTAATATCTGTCAATGATTTGCAGTCTGATAGTATACACAACCTCAACAGCATGACTATAACCAATCATTAGATGATGTCCTGACAAATGACATACAGTTGTAGGTAACTCAGTAACAGTTGGATCCTTCTGGTACTATACTATAACAGTAACCAGTGGTATTGACCACCGCCCGTTCCTGGGACCACACCTGTTTGGCATATAGCCCTCTTAGGTACATGGAAACACACTAGGGATATGTCCATCCACATCTGGAAATGCATGCATTGGCCTACAATACATTCCCTGGATGGGACACATATCCTACACAAGGGTATCATACAGACAGATACCTGTTGTCCAATACATGCTGTATAGCAGTAAGTCGACTATGGCATAGTCATCCACATTTACTATACATACTATCCCGACAGTACCACATAGGTGGTAGCCCTCAACATGTATGTTGGGTACCAATGTGTACATACAGCCACGTGTTATGTCATCTGTCCCTTGGTATCCACATATCCATAGGTATTGTGGAGTCCCTCGGTGTGTCACATAAGACATTCGGAGCCTGAATGCATATCCACAGGGCTGTTGTACAGCTATAATGACTGTCCATTATTGCCAGTCGTTGTTGTGTATGAACATGTCTGACATATGCCCCAGGCATGTACACTCACTCACAGTACTCTATAGTAACTGTCATGGGTGTGTGTGGCACAGATGACCTTGGACACAGATCACTACGGTGGCCGGGCTTGTCATATACATACATATGTGACCTACAATCTGAGAAGCAGCGGCACAATCTGTCAAAGGAAACAAATGTATTCATGTGGTATGCAGGCTTCACACCTTTGTACTGATTGAGGTCACATGTACACATACTTATTTGCCACGCAGATACCTGATGTGTGCAATGCACATACTGTTTTAATCATGATATGTCATACCATAGTAAAAGCAAAATCCACACTGTATTGATCAACTGTATCACACACACACACACACACACACACACACACACACACACACACACACATACACACACACACACACACACACTGAGCAATTGCAGAATTTAAACCCCTACTTAATTATGTTACGACACCAGAGGCTGGGTGGTTTCTGTTCTCCTGCTATATTTGTAGGATGCTGTCATCATCAGACTTTCTAAAGAGGAATATACCTCTTTTAATGTGTTTTCCCAGTCTCCAAAAAGGGCATGCCTCTCATAGGAAACCACACCCCCCCATACACACACATACACCCAAACACACATTGTCAGCGTTTGCAGGATGCAAACTCCTACCTAATTATGTTATGATACTAGAAAGATACGCATTAACACAGTGCACTACATGCTTTATTGGGTGGTTTCTTTTCACCTGCTATATTTGTAGGATGCTGACATCATCAGACTGGACATGGTAATGTGTGTACACTTTGTTTTATGCAATCCCAGGAATGAGCCATGTGGGTCGGCAGGTGTCAACAGCTTGAACAGGACCCCATAATTCTTACCTTGTGTGATCTATCTGTGGACACATTGACATTCCTTCATATGTCAACACATATTTATGAACAGATTGTTGGTTTTGTGGATACGACGTGTCTGGGATGTTGATAAAGGGCAAATTCAAAGTCTATGTGGGACATGTGTAGCTCTGTTCAGTGATGTATGTCCTGGGTGGCTACCTTGCAAACAGTCTAGCATGTTTGGGAACCATGATCTGCACATGAACATACCACAGTTGGTAGGGTTGTGTGTTTGTCAGCTTCCAATAGCTCTGTTTATGACTTCAACCATGATGGACTACATGGCCTTGCAGATCAGACTTCATAGGCTTACTGGACTATACTTCCCATGGTGTGTTGTGCACCAACACTTGTGGGGAGTGCCATATGTTGCTGTAACACATTCAACGGTTCCAAATCATGTGGAGAGGATGAGGTTCAACAGACTGTTCAGGTGCAGGGTCTGTTTGTTCTGTAGTTCATGCATGACACGTATTGGGAAACAATGTAATCCAATTGCTGCCATGCTTTTGGCTTTGGGGGGAGCTGTTCAGCCATTCTACATGTGATATCTCCTGGTATGATGTCAGGGACTATCGTCAGTGGGAGGTGGGTATGTCTATATGGGCCTGTCTGACAGGATGTTGGCATTGTCAGTCAGTTACAGTTGGCCTTGACTCAGGACATATATGAGTGTACATAGCTATTTATGACATAGCTGAAGGAGGTGTCATGATTCAGTCTGGACTCCTTCTCAGCTACACTTTACAAAACACCAACAAACCTGAGCACTAATCCCTGTTATACTCTTTTATACACTTAACTCCCTACTGATCCTTTGTGATCAGGCTACGGAGTATATCATGACATTTACTACGGTCACTACCCTTAGGTGAATTTCAAAGAATATTAGATCACACTAGTGATTTAGGAGAGAGAGAAAGTGAACTGAATAATGTGGAGATGAGATTAAATGAGAGAGGTTATGATAAACAGGTATTATTAAAGTATAAAAAGAAAGTTCTTGGGGAGATTTATGAGGGGCCATGTAGCCATAAGAAAGTAAAATACTCTAAGGAAAAAGTGGTAACTAAAAAATGTATTGAAGACACTGATCAAGGAAAATTGTTTTTTGTAACTAAATTTTCTCCTTTTTCAGATGAAATAATGAGAATAGTAATGAAATATTGGTATTTAATTACAGAAGATGATAAAATTGGCCATTTATTCCCTGAGCATATTACTTTCTCATACAAAAGGGGAAAGAATTTAAAAGAGTTATTAAATTTTAACTTTCTGAAAGGGAATGAAATAGGTAACATGACCCTTGGCACATTTCCATGTGGGTATTGTAGTTTATGTGATAGGGTAAGAAATGTGAATACTATCAATGGTGTTTCTTTTTATCCTAAATTTCATTTCAACTGTAGATCTATAGGGGTTGTGTATGCATTAAGTTGTTCATGTTTAGATACTTGGTATATTGGGCAAACAAAAAGAATGGTGAGAATCCATGTGTTGGAGCACTTAAAAGACATTAGAAATCATAGTGAAGGTAGTCCTGTGGCCCAACATTTTGTTCAGAAACATGGTGGTTCCCCCGATTGTCTTAAATTTTGTGTTTTGGGTAAACCTTTTTCCATGGGAGGGAATGATTATCTTTATAAGTTACTTGAGCTAGAGACAAAAATGATTTTAAAATTTGGAACTTTAAAGCCCTTTGGACTTAATTTAGAACTGGCTATTTAGATCTGATTAAAATAGGAAATAAAAGGAAAAAAGAAAAAAATAATAAATAATAGAAAAAATAATTTATTTCTGTTTATATACTGATTTTGTTATTATAAAAAAGCTTTTTGTATTTAAAAAATATATGAATTCATTAGATAGTATTTGTAGAAAAATAGATACATTTATGAATATTATTACTATTAATACTTTTAGTAAAATATGATGAATTTGATGTAATGTTGATTTAATTGTTAAAATTGAATAATTATATAATTGGATAAGCTGTTTGTGCTAATTGCTTCTGAATGTGTATGCATTTGTCTAAAAAGATGTGTGAAGCATACACTTTTTGTGATCCTTGAAGGCGAAAGGCCGAGGTACCAGATCAAGAGCTAATAAAGAAAAAGAAAGAAATACTGGTAAAAGCGCTTGGATTTGTGTTTTTGTGCTATGTCATCATAATATCCTGGCATGTCCAGGGGTCAGTTTTGTGTGTATTCTCCAGTACAGCTAGTGAATATTGTGGTTTTGACACAATGTCACATTTGCCTCATGTACACAGACAACCCTCTCCTCCTCCTAACAAACTCAGATATATGTGAGAGATACAACAATATTGACATACAGGAGGCGGAGCTCCCTCGACCCATGACTGGCATAGTCTATCAGGTGGTGAAGGTAACCACACACACCACATATCAGTCTCACATAAACCTATAGCGACAGCAATCAAACCACATTATCACACATAAACATACTCGGAGGCTCTACATAAACTCTGCCTAAGCAGCAGAGACCTCCAAAGCAGACACACAAACTGCTACCCCACTACAATACCCACATATCACATAGTTCACAATGTCAGTGTGCCACACAGTCACTGCACTTCGGGCTAAACAACACACCTAATACACTTGTAATAGGTGACACTTATTGTCAAACACACTGACGTCCCACGCACCAGGCCAAACAAGGGAATAGTCACTTTGAGCTGTCTCTCGGGTGCCAGGATCCGCAACATAACACATGCACTCAGGTCACTCCAAAGCAAGTACAGGACTGGCTCCATCATTGTCCATGCTGGTGCGTACAACCTCAGATGTTCCTCCCTGGACCACATGACATGATATATAGAGGAACTCTCTGATCATGTACCCCAGGCCAGTATGACCCTGACCTTGTCTAGCATCTTACACTCACCAAGTATGATGTCACAGTATACCAACAAACCAATCACGTTTAACAGTTGGCTAACATATTGGTGTCATTCACAGGGGATACAGTGTCTGTCAGACTGGGGTGACATGCTTGACATGCCACGTAGCTTCCCTATGAACAGCTTGCACCTGTCAACCTTGGACTTTCGAATACTGGCTAAGGCACTTGCTACCACCATACTGCCTTTTTTAAGCAGGGCTCAAAAGACAAACCCACCTCCATAGACATTACAGAGTGCATGACACTGAGGGTAATGCTGCTTAACACCAGATGTGTTACTCTCAAATTGCGACCACTCAGGAATCTCCTCAGTATGGACAACAGCGATATCTGTGCACTAACAGACACCTGGTTCAGGCTCCCAAATGCACACCAGCACTACCAGGTTATATTTCATACCATGCTTTCTGACAACAAAACTCGGAATGGCCAACACAAATAGGGGGAGTATCCATATACATCACAGATACATATACTTCCGGGTTAGTAGCACTGCACAAAGCATCACAGACCATACATATGCACCTAACATTGTGCAAATCTGCCTTTTGGTTTGTTGCCTGCTACAGACCACCCTCCCAAACTCAGAAACCACACTCGGCTTTCCTGGGAACACTGGACAATATGAAGGTCTCCCCAAACACCATTATATTGGGTGACTTCAAATACCCACACATTGACTGGGGATGGTACTCAGGCCCCAACACCCTCACCCAACAGTTGCTACTATTTGTAAACTCATATGCTATGGCACAACCAGTCACCACACCCACAAGAGGGGACAACATATTGGACATGATCATTACCAACATGGGGACTCTATGTTCCACACCTGAGATATACCCCTCATTGGTAAGGTCAGAACATACATTTATCTCTCTGGACATCCATATCCTGTCCCCACACCCATCCTGGGTAATCTTGGTGAACTTCTCAAAAGCAAACGTCACACTTCTCCAAACCAAGGTGGTATCCTTCAGAGACCCTTGGACAGTGGTATGGCTCTGACTGCTGAATCTTTTACATACACATTCTATGGACACCTAGTTGACTGCATGGATCGTGCTATCCCAAATAACAACTGGACTCACTCCTCCAATGGCAGGGGTCCGGTCTGTTAGACCCCAGCCATTAATAAGCTATACGATGAAAGGAGGACGCTACTACATGATAGAGCACAATCCCAGACAGGGAAGGCATCTGTGATCTGTACTAGCAGACAGCTACAATCACTCATGTATTTATGTCAGGCCCGCTTCTAATGGGCAATTGCAGCAGACACACAGGACATACACAAGGCCTTCTTCAGTTAATTCAGGTACCTGAGTGGACACTCACTGATATGCTGTGAGTTACTGCATACTGACTAAACATACCCTGAACCCACAGACATTGCCAACATCCTGGCAAACAGGTTCAGTGCAGATGTCTCCCCCCCATCCCCCCTAAGGAGCTACTGTCCATCCCAACAGAGTGTAACCTCCCTGACATCACAAATAAACAGGTGAGTGCTGCCCTCCCCACAGCGGACAACACAGCATCAATGGGACCAGACGGTGTCCTGGCCTGCGTCTTACACAGGCTTCATGACAGACGTAACCCTCACATTATGTCACTGTTCAATATCAGAGTTACTGCAGGATATGTTCCCATGGAATGGTGTACAGCAATAGTGGTCCCACTCCACAGAGTTGCTGCCACAATGGACCACAGACAATATCAGCCTATAAGGCTAACTAGCCTGTTCTGCAAAGCTATGGAGCGTATTGTAATGGGACTCATGCACATAGACATCGGGAACCTACAGGCACTGGGTCCTACACATTTCAGCGTTGTTGTGGGCAGATCTTGCCTCTTGGACCTGTTTGTATTCTTTAAACAGTTACCAGGTCCATCGGTGTATGCACAGTTGTCCACACAGCCTGCCTGGACCTTACACAACCCTTCAACACAATACCCCACTCGGCCATTATGCATAGGCTCACCAGCGTCAATATTGACACATATCTCACACGATGGATTGCTTCCTGGTTCAGGGATAGCACCCACATGCTCAGTATTGCAGGTGCCATGTCTGACTATACACCAGTTACTCATGGTATCCCACAAGGCTCAGTCCTGGGACCTCGGTTCAGTATATATTTGTGTGAAATACAGGCTAACACAGGAGGAATATGGCTATCCATGTTTGCAGATGACTGCAAACTAGGTGCCATAATCAACTCTCCAGCTGGCACATGCATACTCAAACAGGGTCTCACAGAGATAGGATGACTGGTGCCTGAGCCATGGCCTACAGCTAAATGCCATTAGTTGCATAGTCATCCCCTTTGGGAATAACAACATGCCCACACATTACCACATAGGTAGTATTCCATTACGTACTGTAGTAGTTGTTAGGGGTTTGGGGACACAACTTGTTCGTACTCTCACCTTTGACAATCACGTTGCCAAAGTGGTTAGACAGAACTTCTATATAGCCCACCTTATCCCATATGGTTTCACATGTTGATCAAGTGAGGTCATTGTGCCCCTATACTCATCACAACCATGCTTGGTTACAATGCCACATTTGGGATGTACCTTACCCGACACTTGCAGCAACTGTAATGGCCACACATGTTCCTCAACAAGCAGATGTAGGGACTCACACGGATGCCCTGCACAGTTCAGATACAGTAACTCCAGCTTTACTCAGTCGCTTACCACTTACTCGGATGTGTTGTGTGCCTGTAGTTTAAGGAAATATCCGACCCAGAATTAATGGACATGCTCCACCTCAGGATATCCAACTCCCTTGGAGCTACACACTCCAGGGACATATACCTCAGCACAGATGTTAATAGAACATGCTGAAGGGACAGATTTTTATCCCAGAGGCTCCACTCACTCCGGATTGTAATCCCAGTTTTGCATGGGCAGATCCACCCACTGACCACCTACAGGAGACATCTTGACAAGTGGATGGGTGATCGTATGTTTACCCTTGGGATATCTTCTGGGTCCCTGCTAGACAGAGGCACAATACACTTAATGTAAATGGGTTATCTTGTGTGACCTACTATTCACAGGCATAGTGTTCTACTTTGACAGGGTTGCGAAAGCCAGACACACTCTGGCTAGGCTTGTACATTCCCTAGGGCAGATAGCCTAGTATCAACCTCTGAACCTATGATAATGTTCAGAATGCACAATGTTTATTGCTGATACTGTTTGCAGGTTTTATCGTCTTTGCTTTCCCACTTTCTATGAACAACTTAGGTATCTGCAGAACATATTTGATTAAGACAGGGTTCCACTATATTATATATGTGTCTGTTGTCATATAACTGTGTGCACAGGGCAGATTGCTGGATAGTGAGAGGTTCCTGGGTTAACACATGCAACTGCCTGATATGTGTGGCCCACTGCTGTACTCCGACATGGCCTAAGTGTGTGAGCATGCCCAGTTCAGACTGTCAGTGTTCTGTTGCGTGACATTTGTCTCATGTATTCAAGTGTGTGAGCATGCCCAGTGTGACCTTTCAGTATGTTGCTGTCTGAGGTCCACTACATTTGTTGATGTATGTGTACATGTCCAATATTAACATTTCTACTGTGTGTGTGTTGAAAGTCAGGTTCTATTCTTATTGTGGGACTCAGCTTTGTGTCATAACTCGACAGGGATTATGCTGTGCCTGCAGGGTTTCCATGGAATACTTTGCATAGACTTATCAACATTTCTTCATACATGCTGACCACTGCAATACTGTCATGATTTAGTGGTTAAGTACTATGACTATGGTGCACAGTATCCTGGGTTCGAGGCCCATCACTGCTTTATATTTTCATACTGACCAGACCAGGCTGCTTAAGGGCCAGTAGAGCAAATATGAGCATGTTGGCTTTTGTTCAGCTATGCCCTACTTAGGTTCATAGGTTCATAGGTTCATACTAGGCTATCTGCCCTAAGGCATTTACAAGCCTAGCCAGAGTGTGTTTGGCTTTCTCCACCCTCTGAACTGATTTTACTGTGGCCTTTTTAAGGTTAGTTTACTGTGCCTCTGTCTAGTAGTGACACCGAAGTAATCCCCGGGGTAAACCTATGATCTCCCATCCACTTGTCAAGATTCCTCTTGAAGAGAGTCAGTGAGGGGCTCTGCCTAACATGGACTGGGATTCTATTCCAGAGCGAAGGGAGCCTCTGGGTTATGAATCTGTCCCTCCAGCATGTCCTATTTATTTCTGTGCTGAGGTTCAAGTCCCTCGAGCACGTAGCTCTAAGGGATTTGGATTTTCTGAGGTGGAGCATGCTCGGACATGGCATTATACGTCAGGCATAGATCACCTCTAAGTAGGTCGTATGCAACTGAGTAGAGTTGGAGTTTCTTTAACCGAGCAGCATGTGGCATCTGTTTGAGTCCCACGATCCTCTTTTTGAGGTACTTTTGGGGTCTTTCTAGTTGCTGCAGGTGTTGGGTAAGGTACATCCCAAATGGGGCATTGTATTCAATTATGGGCCTGATGAGGGATGAATAAAGGGGCAAAATGACCTCTCTCAATCTAGATGTGAATCCTTTCATGATAAAGTGGGCTATATAGAGGGTCTTTCTAACCACTTTGGCAATGTGGTTGTCAAAGGAGAGATTACTGTCAACTTGGGTCCCCAGGTCCCTAATTAATTCTTCCGTACTTAATGGATTCCCACCTATGTGGTAATTTGTGGGCACTTTGTTTTTGCCAAATGGTATGACTATACACTTTTTAGCGTTTAGCTTTAGGCCATGGCTCTGGCACCAGTTATCCATCTCTATGAGGCTCTTTTGGAGGATGCTTGTGTCAGCTGGAGAGTCAATTATGGCACCCAGTTTGCAGTCATCTGTGAACTTGGTCAGCCACAGTCCTCCTGTGTTAGCCTGAACCTCTGAAAAATATATACTGAACAAGAGAGGTCCCAGGACTGAGCCTTGTGGGATGCCACTTGTAACTGGTTCATAGTCTGACATGGCTCCAGCAATTCTGACTATGTGGGTTCTGTCCTTGAGCCAGTTTGCAACCCATCTTATGACATAAGGGTTTATATTTAAGCTGGAGAGCTTATCTATGATGCCAGAATGGGGTATTGTGTTGAAGGCTTTTGCGAGGTCCAGGTAGGCTGTGTGGACTACTTTCCCCCTCATCAATAGCCTTGGTGACTGTTTCAAAGAAATTGACCAGGTTTAAGAGGCAGGATCTGCCCTTTAACAAAGCCGAATTGGGGAGGATCCAGTGTCTGTAGGTCTCCAATGTCTTTGTTTATGAGTTCCATGATGATCCTCTCCATAGCTTTGCAGACCAAGCTAGTCAGGCTTATGGGGCAATAGTTTCAAGGGTCCGTAGAGGCACCACCTTTGTGGAGTGGGACCACTGTTGCTGTACGCCATTCTTTGGGTACATATCCTGTAGTAAGGCTGAGATTGAACAGCAGCTTTATGTGGGGGTTTAGCTCTTCTTGGAGTTCATGTAGGACACAGCCCGGGACACTGTCTCATCCCATTGATGCTGTGTTTTTTGCATTGGAGTGGGCGGCTGTCACCTGAGCATCTGAAATGTCAGGGAGGCAGCACTCTGCTGGGATAGATATTTGCTCTTTAGGGGGGGAAGGGGGGGTTTGCACTGAACCTGTCTGCCAGGATGTTGGCAGTGTCTGTGGGTTCAGTGTATTTTTTGTCATTTTGGACCAACTCTGAGCATATCTGGGAGTTGCCACCCAGGTTCCTAACATAACTAAAGAAGGCCTTGTGATTATCTTTAGTGTCCTCTGCAATTTTTCTCTCGAAGCTGGCCTTGGATGATTTTATGAGGGATCGTAGTTTTTTGCTAGTACTGATCAGAGATGCCTTCCCTTTTAGGGATTTTGCTCTATCATGTAGTAGCTTCCGCCTTCTGTTGTACAGCTTATTTATGGCTGGGGTCCACCAGGCAGGACGCCTGCCTTTGGAAGATTGGGTCTTGGTTTTGTTTGGGATAGCATGATCCATGCATTCCTGAAGATGTCCATAGAATGCGTTTATAAAGGATTCTGCAGTTTGAGCCGTAGTTTCCACTGGCCCGGGGGCCTTGAAGGATTCGACCTCAATTTTGAGAAGTGTGAAGTTAGCTTTTGAGAAGTTTTTCACTGTGGTTTTCTGGGCTGCAGGTGGGATCGGGATGTGGATATCCAGTGGGATTAATTTATGGTCTGATCTTACCAATGAGGGGAATACCTCTGGTATGGAGCATAGAGTCCCCATGTTGGTGATGACCAGGTCCAGTATGTTATCCCCTCTTGTGGGGGTGGTGACTAGTTGTTCCATAGCATTTGAGTTTATAAATTCTAGGAACCTTTGGCCTAGGGTGTTGGGGCTTGAGTAATGCTCCCAGTCAATGTTTGGGTAGTTGAAGTCATCCAATATAATGGTGTTTGGAGAGACCTTCATATACCTAGATCCAGCTTGTCCAACATTGCTCAATATTAATCAACATTGCTGGACGTTGGCCAATATTACTCAACATTGACCACAGTTGTGCTAGTTGGTGTGTGCGATTTTCTTTACATATACTACATGGTGGTAAATGCTGTTTAGCACTGCTTTATATTGCTTAACACATGGCAATCATGCCTCAAGTGGTGCTGCAGGACTGGATATGTCGGATGCACATACTACACTCCCTATACATGTTTGAAAGCAGGTAGTGTCAACTTAGGCATCCCCTTTTACTATATGTGCGAGTCAGAGAGCGGTATCATTTCCAGAGTTCCTACTGAGCCAGTGTATGTGCTATGCATTGCCTCTTTGCCAAGGCCAAAGCATACTGGGCACACCTCATTCTGCCTACTAGGGCAGGCTCAGGTTGTTCCTCCTCCGAGTCATGCTTTGCCTATGATGGCCTTGGCAATGGTGGGGGGCTGTTTAGCCCAGGCCTATGCTGGTCCTGTTGCAGCTGTTTTCGCAGGATCATATTATGTAGCATAGCACATACCATGACAATTTGGGTACATGTAGTTGGTGAGTACTGCAAGGCTCCACCAAATGTGTCCAGGCACCGGAACCGTGACTTGAGCAGCCCAAACACATGCTCGATTACATTTTGTGTTGGTGCGTGTGCCTCATTATGGCGTTTCTGTTCAGGTGTGTGTGCGTTTCTGATGGGTGTCATCAGCCACGGCTCCAGTGCATAACCAGCATCCCCCACTAGGTGACCATGTGGGATGTCCTCGTTGGCAAATGTCTGGTACAGCTGCATCAGATGCCATATATGGGAATCATGGTAGCTTCCAGGGTAGCCAGCACACACATTCAGTATTATGCCATGGGGATCACACATGACCTGGCAGTTGATGGAGGGGAAGCCATTGCGGTTGAAGTAGACCCTACCCCGCTCACCGGCTGGTGCTTTGATGCACATGTGCGTGCAGTCTATTGCACCCACTACCTCAGGGTATTCTGCTATTTGCTGGAAGAGACTGGCCAATACCTCATAGGAATTGGGGAAATATACATGATCACCGACATGTGCTGACATGGCATCCAGGAATTGGTGCAGTACCCTGGATGCTGATGCCTGTAATATCCCCATCATATCACCAGTTGGTCTCTGGAAGATACCTGTTGCTAATATTCTTAGGCCAGCACATACCTTGGTTTCCACTGGGATGGGTTCCCCTCTGTTGGTTCTGTGTGTGAGGCATGGCCTGCACAGCTCAACAATTTGATGCAAGAGGTCTCTGTCCACTCTATAGCACTTCACTATCTCCAGCTCATGTAGCCCCTGGTAGGTTACCCTGGACCTGTACACTCTTCTCCATCTCCTCACTGTGGGTTGTCCAGCAGCATTTGCATTATCACCACCCTCAGCATGTTGCATATGTCGCCTTATAACAGCAATGGCAGCCCCTAACATTTTTTGTCTCAGTAAAGCTTTTTCAGTTTTCACTTCTATTAGCTTACTGCAGTGTTGCAGTGTCTCTTAAGAGAAACATAATGAACTGTTGTTTGCAGAGTTTTAAGTGCTGGGCTGGGCTGAGCTAGTGTACTGCCTGTGTAATTGCCTGATTCTGATTGTTTTCACCTGCTAGCTCTGCTAGTACTCCCTGGGAACTTCCTACTATTTGGTGTGCTTCCTTTTTCCTTTCTGTTTCCTCAGGGGGGAGCACCGGGCACACAAGCGCAAACACGAGCACAGCAGCTAACATGCACGCACACACGCTTATATGGACTAAAACTTGCTTATTCTTGTTAAAACGCACGCACACCAGTGCAAACGTGCTTACAACTGTTTACACAGCCTTACATATGCTTAGTCTGGCTTACACATGTGCACACATGCTTACACGCATGCACACTGTCTTACTTGGGTTTACTGGCGCGCATATGCGCGCATGCACGCTCAGCAAGAAACTTTTGTGTTATCCATGGCATACACCATCCATTTCTTTACTTTACCTAGCCTACCTGTTGACACACCTCTTTCAATGATATGTAAATGTCAGCTGACACATGCCACTCTGCTTCAATGATCTTCACTTCTTTCATACATACCCCCCTCGTGATATCACCTATCTTCTACTCTGTTACTCCCCTTATCCTACTCCTACACTCCACTGACTGTGCTCATTTGATATGTAAACTTGTGATTCACTATCCTATCCCTCATTTACATAGGATTGCCTATTAATGCTTGGTTACATCTGAGACTGAGCTTCCCCCCTTAGGAACCTCTACTCGGTGGCCATGTTGTCTTCAGCCTGCCATTCACTTGCATTGTAAATTCATATCAGCAATAAAATCCACATTTGTGGATCTTAATTATTGATTTTCTGGTTTTTAGGGCACAGCGCGTTTGCTACTGCGCCACGCTTAAACCCCAGAGATCGGGATGAAAAAAAAAGTTATTTTATTTTTATTTTGCATCACTTCACATTGCCAATGGCATGATTTTTGGCCATTGGCATGCTTCCTCCTGTAAATGCATCCTTTTTTGGAGCTGTCACGGCTCCGTTTTGCTATTTGCAGAACTGTACTCAGTTGTCAACTGAGTACATTTCTACAAATAACACTACTCCTACTCGGACAGGTTCAGGTTTCCTGGATTGCAAATTTACCTCATTTGCATAGCTTTCACCTGCAATTGAGGTAATTTGCATATCCAAGCCCTGTCCGTGTAGGACTAGTTTTGAGAGCTCTGTTGCCTGCCCCTACCGGCTGTTCCAGGATCACTCGGCGGACATGTTGGCTGCATGGAGTCTTACTCAACTCTTAGACTCTGTGCAAGCCTTTGTGAATCCGGCCCAATGTGTTTATGCAAAACCCTGTGCTGTACTGTAAAGTGAGAGTCCTTGTAAAAATGCAACCATGGACTTCAGAAGTCACTCTTTTAGTTCCTTCACTATTGGTAGGGTCAACTTGCAAGGCCATACCATTATTACTTTGTTCAGTACCTGTCCTCTCAGGGGCATCCGACCATGTACATAGAAGTGGACAGTACTCTAGTAAAGTGCACTATGTAATTCAGAGACCCGAGAGCAAAGGTCACTGATGCATAAACTCACTTCCCAAATCTGTCCAGAGCCCTAGACTCCCTGTTAGGGGGTTGGACAGAAGAACTTTGTTCCGCAAGTTCTTTCTTGGTGGCTGCCACCACACCCATAGCATCTACTGGTACTCCTTTGTTCCAAAACTCTCTTTCTTTTGGTGGTGCCAGGATCCTATCTGATCTCTTGGGTGTCAGCTCTACAAAATTTGGTTCCTTCCACACCCTCTGAGAGATCAAGTCAATGAGCTCATTAGTGGGTGGAGTCATCCAGGAGGTAGATGAGCCAGCACCAACAGCCTCCAAGAATACAGGTTCCTCTTGAAAAGGGTTGTCAGTGGATCAACTACCCCACTGTTGCAGGATCTTCAGAATGTTTCCAACTGAGATGTCCTCAGGTGGTGATCTTGGGGACCCTTCCCTTCATTGAAATCAGTATCTTCTGTGACTGACTCTTGAGGAGAGTCTAAGTGTCTCCTCTTGTATTTTCTCCTCCTAGGGACTTCTTTGGTGGGATGCTATGGAGAAGTATCAGAAGATATGACAATACCCTGTGGGGCTGCCTGGAGACCTTGGGCTGGCTGCCCCTGTGGAGTAGAATGCTGAGTCTCACAACACAAAGTCATCTGAGAAACAAAAGGAAGATCTAAGGTGGGTGGAGCCATCTGATCTCTAGATGAGAATATTCTCTACACCACCTCGAAGGCAGAATGCCGTAGGGAGAAAGAAACTGCTGGCGCCAAGAAGACATGCTTCTGGCCTGATGGTTCCCTTTGGCCCAAAGCAACCACCTCTGAGGCAGGAGTCAGAACCGAGCTATCAAATGTCAAGGCTGCTAGAGGTTCTGAGAACTTTGGAGTTTACCCCACCCACCCACTGGATCCAGCAAAAAACAAACAAAAAAAAACAAACCTTCAGGTCTGAGAGCTGTCCAACTTCAACACACTCAAAGCTGATACACTCAGAGAAGAGAAGCCAAAATAGGTGGAGTTATACAAGTTAAGGCCTCCAGACCCATTGGGGTAGGGGCTAGGAGAACTTACATCTGTATTTGTGTCCAAAGAAACTTCATCATCATTCTATCCATGTTTGATTCTGTGAGACTTCTGAATGAAAGGAAGAGGTGGTGGAGGGAGAATGTCTTTCTAGGAATGGTGAAGAGAGCCAAGATGGAAATGGATCTAGAGATGCCTATCTGGTTCTGGAAATTGGTTTCTGCTCTGAGGGAGTAGGATCTGAAGAAATGGACTTGGTGTATAAAGGTTTAGGATATGATTACTTATGGTGTGTCAGATATGAAGATTTCCTTTTCTTCTCTCTCAGCTCCAAGGTTGGATCTGAAGATGAGTGGGATGAGCCAGCTTGATCAGAAGACCTTTTTCTTCTCTATTTTAAAACACTAAAGTCTTATAATAGATTAATTCATTGTTCTTGTTTTATTTGGTATTTCTTAATTGGTATTTTAACTGGTATTAACATGCTAATTGCTAATTAAATAATTAATTAATTTTGTTATAAATACTGTTGGAGAATGATGGTTTTTTGTTTAATGAAGGCTGGGGATTCAGCCAGAAGCGCTTACATTCAATAAATTGGATCGTGTTCGGAGCTGTTGGCTTTATTTATTTTATTACTTTTAAAATACTCAAGTAAGCATAAGGAGTGTTTTTTTTTTTTTTTTTTTACAAAAAAACAAGCCAAAGCTAAAAATAGTGGTCCCAGGTAGGAAATAGCATTACAGAAATACAAGGTTTCTTAAAGGGACCAAGATCTGTATTCAGTAAAAAATGTATAAACACCATACCTGACAACCTCTTAGAATGAAAAATCTGGACAAAGCCACAAATAATGGGGTGACAAAGGCCCAAAAACAGGGCACTTTTTAAGTATTTCTCTTGCAGACTTAGAAAATTGATAAAATAAAAAGTTTTGCATTAGTATGAATTTTCTGAAGCATACGAAGTCTGAAATTCAGATGTCTCTCATTATTTTCTGACTTTAGTCCTGAATAATTTCCAAGTGATTTGCCAGAAAACCAAAAAGAGAGCCAGAGCTTTTGGAAGTTGGCAGGTTGTTGTGTCTTGATCAAGAAACAATTCATATAGCCTAAAGGCTACTACAGCAGTGGGAATGATGAACATCAAACTTTAACAACAGCAAACTGTGCTCAAGAAAAGTGAGGCCTTGTACTTTAAAAAAAGTGGCCTGTTAGAATGATTTCTGTTTTCCACCAATTTCTCACACATTAACAGCTTACACAAGAGTTTTGAGGAAGGGTAAAAAAAGGAATACTGGACAGCGCAAATCTATATATCAGACATCTTGCTTGCTGTCAAGTTGATATATATGGGGCGGAGCATAGGCGGCCAACTGAGAGCAGTGAATTTTGAGAGCTCCATAAACTAGTATAATAATATATGAAAATTTTATTATTTTCAAGTTTAAAACATCAGAAATCTATAGATAAACTTTTAAACTACATAAATATCAATTTTGGTGTTGATATACAAAAACTTTCCTGTCGAGTAACTTGTAGATATATTGAGTTACTGAATATGAACAACTCAAGGAATTCTCATCAGATGCTGCTTTGAAAAAAAGAACTGCAATTGATGACATCTACCTTACAGGAACTATCTTTGAAGATGGATGGCTTTAAAATGACTTAGAAAACCTCAAATTAAATTCTCATAAACAGACTGATACTCTTAAGGAACTATTACAGCAATATCATACAAAAACAACAAATATAAAGACTTCTCTAATGACACTGAAGAGAGACTCAAAGAGGAAGAATTCCAAAAAGAATTTATGCTTAAACAAAATACATGGCTGCTTAACAAAATAGTTGACTTAGAAAACAGGGAAAGGAGAAACAACATAAGGATCTTTGGTCTGCCTGAAAACACTGAAGGAGAAGACATTATTTAATTCTTAACAACCTGGATTCCTGAATTTTTAGATTTGAAAGAAAGACTTTCATTTGGAATTGAAAGGGTGCATAGAGCACTAGGAAACCTGCTTCTAGCTCAACAAATACTCCACCTAGATCCATAGTTATACAATTTCTTTCAATTCTGGACAATGAACTAATATTAAAATCTGCTTGGAGAAAATCACCATTAAAATACAATCGAAGACTGATAAGGTTTGACAATGATTATTTTTCCGGAATACTAGAACAAAGGAAAATGTCTTGCCAATAATAAAACTGTTGAAACAAAACAACAGTAAAGCACAGCTGGCCTTTCAGCCAAGATAAAAATACTTTTTGCCAATGAGATGAGCACCTTTAATGACTTAGAAGAAGCTACTATATTAATCAAAAACAACAACATAGTGTCTATCCTAGAAGGAATAGAATGGATGACCCCTACTCTTAAAAGAATAAAAGAAACCAATCCTTGGACTGATGCTAGAAAGGAGAAACAAAAAAAACTGATTCCAAAATAGCTGTCCCAAAAAATAACTTACAACTACATCTCTCAAAGTATCAACTGATATGGCACATCACTTGTCATCTGTTTTTATTTTAAAAAAGGAGGGTTTCTTAAACAACTGAGAAACATTAATGATTTATTCAGAATGTTCAAAGAGTCCAATAATTCTTCACAAACAAAGGTAGGTCAAGATGGGTTACTATTTACATTATATATAAGCCAAACAAAGAAACATATAATACAAATATAGAAGTTTCTATTCCCCTACTAGAACTTAATGAATACTTATCTTATTCATTTTTCATTGAATTTACTTATAATAATTTAAATAATTAATTAACTAATTCAACAAGGTATCATTAATCAGAGTTCAGACTCAAATGTCCTTGCCTATTTAAGTGGTACAGTGTGAAATATTTTCTGCTTAAAAACCTCAGCTTTGGCCAGCTAAGAGCTTGCTGTATTCAACTGGATGTATAAGAGAATTTAAGTACCTTTGTCTGCACTTTTTTTTCAAAAAAATACAGTATTTAAATTGATTCTAACTGTGTGTTGCAGGAATATTAACTGAACTGGAAGTTAGTCAGTGTTTGCTGAATTTTGTTATTTGCTAGTAATTACAGGTGTGGGGGTAGCCACATTCTTTGATTTCCTGTCATTGCCTATTTAAGTGGTACAGTGTGAAATATTTTCTGCTTAAAACCTCAGCTCTGGCCTAAGAACTTGCTGTATTCAACTGAACATATATGAGGATTCAAGGACCTTTATCTGAACTTTTTTCAAAAAATACAGAAGTTAAATTGATTCTAACTGTGTGTTGCAGGAATATTAACTGAACTGGAAGTTAGTCAGTGTTTGCTGAATTTTGTTATTTGCTAGTAATTACAGGTGTGGGGTAGCCACATTCTTTGATTTCCTGTCCTTGCCTATTTAAGTGGTACAGTGTGAAATATTTTCTGCTTAAAACCTCAGCTTTGGCGGCTAAGAACTTGCTATATTCAACTGGACGTATAAGAGAATTTAATTTATCTGCACTTTTTTACAGTATTTAAATTGATTCTAACTGTGTGTTGCAGGAATATTAACTGAACTGGAAGTTAGTCAGTGTTTGCTGAATTTTGTTATTTGCTAGTAATTACAGGTGTGGGGGTAGCCACATTCTTTGATTTCCTGTCCTTGCCTATTTAAGTGGTACAGTGTGAAATATTTTCTGCTTAAAATCCTCAGCTTCTAAGAACTTGTTGTATTCAACTGGACGTATAAGAGAATTTAAGTACCTTTATCTGCACTTTTTTTTTTCAAAAAAATACAGTATTTAAATTTATTCTAACTGTGTGTTGCAGGAATATTAACTGAACTGGAAGTTAGTCAGTGTTTGCTGAATTTTGTTATTTGCTAGTAATTACAGGTGTGAGGGTAGCCACATTCTTTGATTTCCTGTCCTTGCCTATTTAAGTGGTACAGTGTGAAATATTTTCTGCTTATAAACCTCAGCTTTGGCCGGCTAAGAACTTGCTGTATTCAACTGGACGTATAAGAGAATTTAAGTACCTTTATCTGCACTTTTTTTTCAAAAAAATACAGTATTTAAATTGATTCTAACTGTGTGTTGCAGGAATATTAACTGAACTGGAAGTTAGTCAGTGTTTGCTGAATTTTGTTATTTGCTAGTAATTACAGGTGTGGGGGTAGCCACATTCTTTGATTTCCTGTCCTTGCCTATTTAAGTGGTACAGTGTGAAATATTTTCTGCTTAAAAACCTCAGCTTTGGCCGGCTAAGAACTTGCTGTATTCAACTGGACGTATAAGAGTATTTAAGTACCTTTATCTGCAATTTTTTTCAAAAAAATACAGTATTTAAATTGATTCTAACTGTGTGTTGCAGGAATATTAACTGAACTGGAAGTTAGTCAGTGTTTGCTGAATTTTGTTATTTGCTAGTAATTACAGGTGTGGGGGTAGCCACATTCTTTGATTTCCTGTCATTGCCTATTTAAGTGGTACAGTGTGAAATATTTTCTGCTTAAAAAAACTCAGCTTTGGCTGCCTAAGAACTTGCTGTATTCAACTGGACATATAAGAGAATTTAAGTACGTTTATCTGCACCTTTTTTTTTCAAAAAAATACAGTATTTAAATTGATTTTAACTGTGTTGCAGGAATATTAACTGAACTGGAGGTTAGTCAGTGTTTGCTGAATTTTGTTATTTGCTACTAATTACAGGTGTGGGGGTAGCCACATTCTTTGATTTCCTGTCCTTGCCTATTTAAGTGGTACAGTGTGAAATACTTTCTGCTTAAAAATCTCAGCTTTGGGCTAAGAACTTGCTGTATTCAACTGGACGTATAAGAGAATTTAAGTACCTTTATCTGCACTTTTTTTCAAAAAAAATACAGTATTTAAATTGATTCTAACTGTGTGTTGCAGGAATATTTACTGAACTGGAAGTTAGTCAGTGTTTGCTGAATTTTGTTATTTGCTAGTAATTACAGGTGTGGGGTAGCCACATTCTTTGATTTCCTGTCCTTGCCTATTTAAGTGGTACAGTGTGAAATATTTTCTGCTAAAAACCTCAGCTTTGGCCGGCTAAGAACTTGCTGTATTCAACTGGACGTATAAGAGAATTTAAGTACCTTTATCTGCACTTTTTCAAAAAAATACAGTATTTAAATTGATTCTAACTGTGTGTTGCAGGAATATTAACTGAACTGGAAGTTAGTCAGTGTTTGCTGAATTTTGTTATTTGCTAGTAATTACAGGTGTGGGGGTAGCCACATTCTTTGATTTCCTGTCCTTGCCTATTTAAGTGGTACAGTGTGAAATATTTTCTGCTTAAAAACCTCAGCTTTGGCTGGCTAAGAACTTGCTGTATTCAACTGGACGTATAAGAGAATTTAAATACCTTTATCTGCACTTTTTTTCAAAAAAATACAGTATTTAAATTGATTCTGTGTGTTGCATTAATATTAACTGAACTGGACGTTTTGACTCTGCTCTTCAGTTAGTCCCACCCACCCTCCCTGTTTTTGTTTTGGTGTTAATCTTAGTGGCCTTGAAACTGCCCGCCCCTCTTATAAATTTGTGTTTGGATACTCCTTCTGGGCCCATCTCATTTGCTCACTCAACTGAGTGCAGTGAGATCATATTCTGATTTCAGGCACTCCTACTGTGTACAAAGAGAGCATCTGGGAAACGGAAAAAAAAAATAAGCTTGTTTCCTGCCTTTCCTATTAAGTGGTATAGACTATTTGTAGGCTTCTGAGACCCCAATCCCTTCTGTGTTGGAGGGAAGCCTTCTAGCTTAGTTTTTTTTTTCTTATAACTAGCCAGTTTTCTAGTTTCAGCACTCAAATCTGTTTCTTTGATCTCAGCACTTGTTCAGAAAAAAAAAATTAATCTGCTTTTACTGTACTTGTGTTTCTACCTACTTTATTTTACTTTTGCATCATCTTAAAAGTTCTCAGTTATATTTATTACTGCTTGGTGTAATTCATTCTAAGCCTTTTAGTTTAAACACTTGGGCTTCGGACCAGTTTTGCACTGAGAGGGTTTGTGGTCTGCACTGTAGTGGCAGAACAGGTACCTTACATCCTTCTAGGTTGGGAACTGCTGATTGAGGGCTCAGTGTCTGTTATTCTAAAAGTGTATTAATTCTGGTTTAAGCACTTGGGCTTTCAGGCCAGTTATTTTACATTAAGAGGGTTCGTGGTCTGCACTCTTGTGTGAGGAGAGGCTGGACTCTGCCCTTCTGAGCTGGGAATTTCTGGTTAAAGGCTTATAGTGCATGCATATCTGAACTGCTTCTTACTGAAGCTGGTGCGCCTTGTTTGCTGTGGCATAGACTGGATTCAGGCCTGCTGGATCTAGCTTTGTTTGTGTAACTTGAGCACTAATCCAGGCATTCTCTAAAGTATTCAATTGTATTTATTACTGCTTGGTAGTAACTTGATTAAAGTGTAGCTATAATTCTAAGTCTTTTGGATTAAGCACTTGGGCTTCAGACCAGTTGTTTTACATTAGGAAGGTTTGTAGCACGCACTGTGGTGGCAGGACAGGTAGCTTTCATCCTTCTAAGTTGGGAACTGCTGATTGAGTGCCTAATGTCTGTTATTCTTAAAGTGTATTAGTTCTGCTTTAGGCACTTGGGCTTCAGGCCAGTTATTTTACATTAAGAAAGTTCGTGGTCTGCACTCTTGTGGGAGAAGAGGCTGGACTCTGCCCTTCTGAGCTGGGAATTTCTGGTTAGAGGTTTATAGTGCCTGAATATTTGAACTGTATCTTACTGAAATTGGTACACCTTGTTTGCAGTAGCATAGACTAGATCCAGGCCTGCTGAATCTAGCTTTGTTTATATGCTTGTTGTATGTTTGCTTGTTATTTTCCTGGAACGCTAATTCCACCTAATACGCAGCTTCTCAGCGCTTCTGTGGATCACTAGTGATATCTGCATTGCTTACTGTACTTATTTCCTTGTTTCACTTGAAAGAAAGTTACTGTTTGTCGTTTTTGCATTTAAGTTACCTGGCACTTGCGCGCTAAAGCAATTATATAAGTCAGCACTAAAAATTAAAAGCACTACACCCTCACTCCCCACTGGCCCTTGTTTTCAATTATTAAGGAATTCCCAGTATTATTCTAGCATGTCCAAAGGTCAGTTGTCAATCTCCTCTCCGGTCCAGCTGGTGAATCTGGGAATCTTGAGGCAATGTTACAACTGCCTCATGTACACAGACAACCCTCTCCTCCTCGCAACAAATTCCAACACATGTGAGAGATGCAACCGTATAGCCAAACTGGAGGCTAAGCTCTCTCAACTCAGTACTGGCATAACCAGTCAGGAGGAGAAGGAAACCACACTCACTACAATTCCAGTCTCACATAGACCTACCACGACAGCAAACCAAACACGTAATCACACGAAACATACTCGGAGGCTCTAAATAAAGATCTGCCTAAGCAGCAGAGACCTCCAAAGCAGACACCCAAGCAACCGCTACCCCAAAACAAAACACGTGCAACACATATCTCACAAAGCCAGTGTGCCGAGCAGTCACAGCCCTTAAGACTAAACAACACACCTGATACACTTGTAATAGGTGACTCTATCGTCAGGCACACTGACGTCTCGCTCACCAGGCTGAACAAGGAGAGGGTCACGGTGAGCAGCCTGTCGAGCGCTAGGATCCGCCACATAACACAAGCACTCAGGTCACTCCAAGGCAAGTACAAATATGACTCAGTCATTGTCCATGCTGGTGTGAATGACCTGAGACGTACCTCCCTGGACTACATGAAAAGAGACATAAAGGAGCTCTCTGAGCATGTAGCCCAGGCCAGTATGACCCTGACCATGAGTAGCATCTTACCCTCACCAAGAATGATGCCACAATATGAAGACAAGATGATCAATGTCAACAATTGGCTTAAGTACTGGTGTCATTCAAAGGGGATCCAATGCCTGTCAGCTTGGGATGATATGCTCGACAAGCCACGATGCTTCGCTAGGGACGGCTTGCACCTGTCACCCCTGGGCTTTTGGATATTGGCAAAGGCTCTTGCTACCCCCATAGTGCCTTTTTTAGGCAAGGCTCAAAAGACAAACCCACCTCCATAGGTATCACAAGGGATAAGAAACTAAGAGTAATGCTACTCAACGCCAGAAGTCTAAACCTCAAGATGCACGCAGTCAAAACTCTCCTTAGCATGGAGAACATCGATATCTGTGCAGTAACAGAAACCTGGTTCAGGGCTCCCGAGAGCACCCCAGCACTACCAGGTTATATCTCATACCATTCTTTTTGGCCCCAAAACTTGGACCGAACCACAAAAGGAGGGGGAGTATCGATATTCATCAAAGATACCCACACCTCCAGGTTGGTGGCAAAGCACGAAGCATCAGAGACTATCCATGTGCAACTAACAGTGGGTAAAACTGCCTTCCAGTTTATAGCCTGCTACAGACCACCCACCCAAACCCAGGAACCCCACTCGGCCTTTCTGAGAACACTGGAAAATATGAAGGTCTCTCCAAACACCATTATATTGGGTGACTTCAACTACCCAAACATAGACTAGGAGCATTACTCTAGCTCCAACACCCTAGCCCAAAGGTTCCTAGAATTTATAAAATCAAATGCTATGGAACAACTTGTTACCACTCCCACAAGAGGGGAAAACATACTGGACCTGATCATCACCAACATGGGGACTCTATGCTCCAGACCAGAAGTGTATCCCTCACTGGTAAGATCAGACCATAAACTAATCTCACTGGATATTCACATCCCGACCCCACCCCCTGCCCAGAAAACCACAGTGAAAACTTCTCTAAAGCAAATTTCACACTCCTCAAAACCGAGGTGGAATCCTTCAAAGCCCCCGGGCCTGTGGAAAATACGGCCCAGACCGCAGAATCCTTTATAAACACATTCCATGAACACCTTCAGGATGCATGGATCATGCGATCCCAAATAAAACCAAGACCCAATCCTCCAAAGGCAGATGTCCTGTCTGGTGGACCCCAGCCATAAACAAACTGTACAATAGAAGGAGGAAGCTACTAAATGATAGAGCAAAATCCCAAAAAGGGAAGGCATCACTGATCAGTATTAGCAAAAAACTACGGGCACTCATAAAATTGTCTAAGGCCAGCTTCGAGAGAAACATTGCACAGGACACTAAGGATAATCATAAGGCTTTCTTTAGTTATGTTAGGAACCTGGGTAGTAATTCCCAGATATGCTCAGAATTAGTCCAAAATGACAAAAAATACACTGAACCCACAGACATTGCCAACATCCTAGCTGACAGGTTCAGCAAACTTCTCCCCCACCAAAAGGGCAAATATCTATCCCAGCAGAGTGCTGCCCCCCTGACATCTCAGATGCTCAGGTAAGAGCCGCCCTCTCCAAAGCAACAAACACAGCATCAATGGGACCAGACGGTGTCCCGGGCTGCATCCAACATGAACTCCAAGAAGAGCTAAACCCAAACATAAAACTACTGTTCAATCTCAGCCTTACTACAGGATATGTGCCCAAAGAGTGGCGTACAGCAACAGTGGTCCCTCTCCATAAAGGTGGTGCCTCAACGGATCCTGGAAACTATCGCCCCATAAGCCTGACTAGCTTGGTCTGCAAAGCTATGGAAAGGATCATCATGGACCTCATAAATAAAGATATTGGGGACCTACAGACACTGGATCCTACCCAGTTCGGCTTTGTTAAGGGCAAATCCTGCCTCTTAAACCTGGTTGATTTCTTTGAAACAGTCACCAAGGCCATTGACGAGGGGAAGGTGGTCCACACAGCCTACCTGGACCTCGCAAAAGCCTTCGATACAATACCCCCTCGGGCATTATAGATAAGCTCACCAGCTTAAATATAAACCCCTATGTCACTAGATGGATTGCAAACTGGCTCAAGGACAGAACCCACATGGTTAGAATTGCTGGAGCCATGTCAGACTCCAAACCAGTTACAAGTGGTGTCCCACAAGGCTCACTCCTGGGACCTCTCTTGTTCGGTATATATTTCTTGGAGGTACAGGCCAACACGGAAGGACTGTGGCTGACCAAGTTCAGATGACTGCAAACTGGGTGCCATAATCGACTCTCCAGCCGACACAAGCATCCTCCAAAAGGGCCTCATAGAAACAGACAACTGGTGCCAGAGCCATGGCCTCAAGCTAAATGCCAAAAAGTGTATAGTCATCCCCTTTGGCAAAAACAAAGTGCCCACAAATTACCACATAGGTGGTAATCCATTAAGTACAGAAGAAGTAATTAGGGACCTGGGGACCCAAGTTGATAGCAATCTCTCATTTGACAACCACGTGGCCAAAGTGGTTAGAAAGACATTTTATATAGCCCACCTAATCATGAAGGGATTCACATCTAGATCAGGGAGGTCATCGTGCCTCTTTACTCATCCCTCATCAGGCCCATAATTGAGTACAATGCCCTTTTGGGATGTACCTTACCAGACACCTGCAGCAACTGGAAAGACCCCAAAAGTACCTCACCAAGAGGATCAAAGGGCTCAAACAGATGCCATATGCTGCCCGGTTAAAGAAACTCCAGCTCTACTCAGTGGCATACCACCTGTTCAGAGGCAATCTGTGCCTGATGTATAAAGCCATGTCCAACCCGGAATTAATGGACATGCTGCACCTCAGAAAATCCAAATCCCATCGAGCTCGAGAGACTTGAACCTCAGCACTGAAATAAATAGGACATGCTGGAGGGACAGATTCATAACCCAGAGGCTCCCTTCACTCTGGAATAAAATCCCAGTCCATGTTAGGCAGAGTCCCTCATTGACTCTCTTCAAGATGAATCTTGATGAGTGGATGGGAGATCGTAGATTTACCCCGGGTATCACTTCTGTGTCACTGTTAGACAGAGGCACAGTATACTAACCTCAAAAAAGGGCATAGCAAAATAAATTTAAAATGGGTGGCAAAAGCCAAACACATTCTGGCTAGGCTTATAAATGCCCTAGGGCAGATAGCCTAGTATGAACCTATGAACCTATGAACCTAGGAACATCATATATAATAGCAGTAACAGTAGAGTGTTTTGAAAAAAAATGCTGTCATGGAGTCTAATGCCTTCTTCAGTTAAAGTATGATTTAGAAATGTCATGTATATCCTGGTTAAATAATAGTAGCAAGCTCTTAGTACAGATGCCACCAATATTCTGTCTAAATATAGTTAATATCAATTATGGCAGGTATCATAGCTTTGAGAGTTGTTTGATTAAGTCTGACATGGTGTGTGTGGATGCAACTGTGTCTGGCAGCTGCTGTATGTTGCCCTTTTCATCTCCGGGAAGCTGTGGGTTGCGACTTGTGATCAAGGTTTACTGAAGCTTGTGCATAAGGAAGAGACATTTGGTGTTTTAGCCTGGATCCAGGGGAACAGGGTGAATAAAACTGTGATTTGGGATATTTTGGCAGAAAATTGTTAGTTTATACACCTGCTGAGTGAGAGGTGGGAAGGTTGGAAGTATGTGTTATCTCTTGTAGTGGTGGCTTGTTGGGAGGGTTTTTTTTTTTTTGATCTGTTTGCCCTCCATTCTTTTCCTGGCTGCTGCCTCGCTGAAAGGGAGGGAATTTAGGATTGAAATTGCAGTGAAGTGAAGCTTTGCTTCAGGTGCATCACGAGCCTATGGTATGCAGTACACAGACACGCTAGCAGAAACAAACACTTCCAGGTTGCTATGGTAACAGAGACAGAGTGACGATAATGCTTAATGGCTCTGAGAAGCCTCCAAGATGATTCTCGGCAATTAAGTTTTTGGTTTTAAAAAATATATATATATATAATAAAGGGGCTGTTTTAAACAACATGTACACATATTGATGACCTCCCAACACTTTGTTTAACTCATTAAGTTGATTCTTGATAAAAAAAGATAATAAGCGCAATTTTATATTTAAAATGTATTTTGGTCCAAACACATTAAGGACTTACATAAGGGTGGAAGTCTGAGTTATTGTGAAAGACTAAAAGCACTTGTTCTTTTGTGCAGTACCCTTTGCATTGGTCTGGGAGGTGAGCTTGCTCAAACGTGTTAGGCATATGGGGATAGCTAATTCTAGGGGTGTTTGGGGTTGCTGGGAAGTGCCAGGGAGTCATCAAATTTCCTTCATGGAAATATCTGTGGGAATGGAAGGTGTGTTGAATGGTTCACTGGCAGAGTGGCCACTGCATGGAACTGGTTGGTAAAATGGAACAGGACAAATATTGGTTTGGATATTTTAAGAACAGCCTGAAAACACACCACATGAACTAGTGAATGGTATTCTGGCAAAACTGCATGGTCATTGTTGCCCATGCTAGAAGTACTGATATGTGTGTATGTAAGGATGGAAATATAACAAATAAGAAACTAGAAGGGTCTCATAATTTAAAGTCGATGGACTGTCTAAACATGCTTGGAAGGAGCTAATAATAAGAATAAGCATTACAGCTTGTGGTCTCTCAAATAACTAAGCAACAGCTCCAAACACACACACACACACACACACACACACACACACACACACACACACACACACACACACACACACACACATTATATAATGTATGATTTTAGTAAATCTAGACATAAAATATATAATCATCATATAAGATGAAGCAGTCTGCTGAATTTAGATATTAAAGACAGGATTTAATAACATGGGCTTGTGTATAATAACACCACTGTCTTAACTTGTCATAAATGACATACATTACATTGAACATCAAGGGGAAGCATGATGATTTTCTTATATAAGCAAATATGCATAACAAGTCATGTAATTGCTTTATCTTGAAATGTAGTTTTTGTAACCCATGTTGACCATATATAATACATAAGCAGTTACCAAGGTAACTAATGTTTTATACATGACATCAAACTGACAAAGTTGTTCAAGAGAAACAATAGAAGCCTGAACTTGAAATGTCACAAAATGTAACAATTATATTCTGAACAAATAGTATTAAATTGACAATAAGCACTCAGTTTAATAACATGGGGTTGTGTATAATACACTACTGTTTTAACTTAAAATAAATGGCATACACTATATTGAATACTGAACATCAAGGGGAAGCATGATGATTTTCTCATATAAGTAAATGTGCATAACAAGTCATATAATTGCTTTAATTTGAATTGTGGTTTTGTAACCCATCTACATAATAATTAAGCTGTTACCAAGGTAACTAATGTTTTATACATGACATCACACTGAGAAAGTTGTTCAAGGGAAACAACAGAAGTCTGAACTAAGAATGTCAAAGAATGTAACAATCACATTCTGAACAAATAGTATTAAATTGACAATACTCACTCAATTTAGCACTTGCTGATTAAACAAAATAGAATGTTGCCATTTAAATCTAAACACTTTCAGTATATGCCATAAAATGGCAATTTATGAATATGGAAAGGGAACTTGCAATCGTTAATCACAATAAGTGAATTTGTTGTTTTTAACCTATAATTTCACTCATTTTATAATAAGAAATGACAGTTATGAAAATCCTTATGTGTAGGAAATGGGGGAAGAGGGATGCACTGATAATTAAAACGCACTAACTTTCATCAATGCTCAGATAAAACAAACTTGATGCTTTAAGTAAGTTAGCAACAAACAAAGTGATTACTTAAATGATGGCAAACAATGAAATATAATTTCTGATATCCAGTAAAATACATTGTATTATAAACATTAGGTATAAATATTATTACCATATATTTTTAAGTAATAAGTTTTGAAAGACTTCATCAATAAGGGTGAATATGTTAAATAACTGTGTGCTATAATCTTTTACTGAGGTTTTATATATGATACAAACTACTTTACTATGATTGAATTGCTTGTCATCTATCTTTCATGTAAATATTAATTGCTTCTACAATAAGTAGACATTTATATTGTATTAGAATTCTGTCTAATCAACAATAGTACTATATATGTTCAAAATTATATAAATATTGATTATTCTTATTACAAATATTATCCAGATGATAATTCAATTGATGGAGCTCAGATGTTCTGGATTGTCAAGGTATGAGTGATAATCTGATGGACTTAGGTTTATCCATCAGATTAGGAATGATTTTCATTCCATGGCTAGTGTGGATCTTAGTTTTGTTAACACTTATTAATTTAAATTTATTTCACAAAAACATTTTTAGTATGCCTGACCAAAACATTACTTTATTGGTAAACACTCAAAGTATAAAAGTGATAATTTCCTTTAAAAACTCAAACATATATTTTATAGTTGGAGGAAAATATTTAATAGTCACAATAAAATACATAGTCTACACAAATGTACTTTATAAGCACTTATACGAACGAGTGCATGGATCATGATATCCCTAACAGAATCAAGATGCTATCCTCCAAAAAAGAAAGCCAATCTGGTGGTCCCCTGGCATAAACAAACTCTACAACAGAAGAAAGAAACTGCTGCAAAAAATAGTAAAATCCCATGATTGGAGGAACTCCCTGGTCAGCCTCAGAAAGAAGCTGAGCTCCCTCATAAAATCCTCCAAAGCTAGTTACGAAAACAAAATCGCCACTGTTTCTAAAGACAATCACAAAGCATTCTATAGATATATCAAGAATCTCAATAGCAACACTCAGATCTGCTCTGAGTTACAGCACAATGGCACTAAATATACAGAACCAACTGATATTGCCAACATCCTGGCAGACAGGTTCAGTGCTAACTTTACCCCCCTCTCACCCCTAAAGGGCCCATCTCTATATCGGAAGAATGCAAAGTTCCTGTTATCATGGCTACACAGGTAAAAACCACACTCTCCAAAGCCAAGAACACAGCATCCATGGGACCTGACAACATCCCAGGCTGCGTTCTACACGAACTACAGAACAAACTGGCACCCCACATAAGTACCATGTTCAATCATAGCCTAACCTCAGGCTTTGTACCACTGAATGGCACACAGCAATGGTTATCCCACTCTACAAAGGGGGATACACCACGGACTCCACGAACTACCACCTCATAAGCCTGATGAGCCTGGTCTGCAAGGGCATGGAATGTATCATCATGGACCTTATAAACAAAGACATTGGTAATCTTCAAACTCTAGACCCCACCCAGTTTGGGTTTGTAAAAGACAGATCATGTCTCCTAAACCTGATAGACTTCTTTGAAGCAGCCACCAAAGCCATAGGTGAGGGTAAGATGGTGCACACAGCCTATCTAGAGCTCACCAAGGCTTTCAACACCACCCCCCCACTCTGGAATTACAGATAAACTCACTAAACTAGGTATAAATCCCTATATCACAAGATGGGTTGCCAACTGGCTGACTGACAGAACATAGACTGTGAAAGTAGCAGACTCCAAATCTGACTTCAGACCATTGACAAGTGGAGTACCACAGGGTTCAGTCCTGGGTCCTCTCCTGTTTGGTATCTACTTCTCTGAAGTATTGGCTAACACAGAAGGTCTTTGGCTAATGAAGTTCACAGATGACTGCAAACTAGGAGCCGTAATTGAAACTCCTAACGATGTGGACATCCTACAAAAGGACCTCACTGAGATAGATGCCTGGTGTCAAAGCCATGTCCTCAAGCAATGACTATAAGATATTTATGACAATATTAACTAACAGAATGAAAATACCACTATCCAAAACAATAAATAATGATCAAACTGGATTTATATATCATAGACACAGACATGACAATATTAAAAGGATAATTTGTCTTATAGATTATGTTAATAAAGAAAATAAACACTCATAATTGGATAAGATATAGAGAAAGCCTTTGATTCCCTAAATTGTGACTATTTATTAAAAATTCTAATGCTATTTGAATTTCCTGCATCCTTTGTTCATCTCCTAAAGAATATATATGCAAATAATTTAGCGTATGTCAAGTTAGGTCCTTTAAACTCTAAATATATACATATAACAAAAGGCACTAGACAATGATGTCCCATGTCACCGATTCTATTTGCTCTGGCTATTGAAATATTGTCAGATTCAATTCGTAACAATATAAAAATCAAAGGACTAGATGTTTATGAACAATACAAGTCTAAAGTAATGCTATTTGCTGATGACATATTACTAACATTATCTAGTACAAAAGAGACATTAGAAGAATTAGATATATTAATTGACACATTTTACATGAGGACAGGACTTGATTTCAATAAATCAAAATCAAAATTTTTATTTTTAAATAAAGAGAAATAACTGCAGAATAAAGGGTATCACATCATAGGGAAACAAGAATCTACCTTAAAATATCTAGGAATTGAGTTATGCAAGGATAATAATAAATTAGTCTCAAAAAACTACAATAATATCATCAATACAATTAAAATCTCTGTAGAAAAATGGAACAAAATAATATTAACATTTGAAGATAGACTACAGTTAATAAAAATGGTTTTACTGTCCAAGATCCTATATATAGCCTTGCCAATGCAACTGTTACCAGAAAGGAATATACTTAAAGAAATAAATTCATGCCTAATAAAATTTTTATGGTTTCCCAAAAAAAAAAAAAAAAAAAACAGAATAGCTTTAATGCATCATATCAGACCATGGAAACAGGGAGAATTAAACTTTCCTGATATAGAAACATACATAAAAGCATCAATATCTAAAATAATCTCAGATTGGATAAGTCCATATTACTCTGCAAATTGGAAAGAATTACTAACTGTGATATCAATAAATGAATTTGATTTACAAAAAAAATTTCAAATAACAGATAAAAACAATTTGCCATGGCACATATTGTGCATTAGTATGCAATATAACATAAAGAAACCCACTAAAACTTGTATGATTAATTTTTACATTGACTCATTTAGGAAAATTATTAATGTAAATCTAGATTTAAAAATCTGATTTGATCTTTCAACACTATTTGTTGTCACAAAGAACTGTCCACATAAAAGATATAGAAAAATTATTAATTCCTAGGAACAGAAATGATTTGTTTGTTGGCTCCAATGTATCAAAGAACTAAAAGTTTTAGATATGCAAGTAATAAAAACAACATACAAAACTTCACAACAGGACTGGCTAACTTTACCAAGTATTCTGTCATATTTGCAAGATTTAAGTAGAATAATTAACAATTCTTCATTTAAAGAAATACCTAAATTTACAAAATACATAGATGAAATCATATATAATGACTCTGACATGGGAAACAGTATTTCAAAATTTTACAAAATATTGATAAACTATAAAACACCACCCAAAACCTCATATTGGAAATATACAACAAAAGGACACTCAATACAGTTAACTGAAGATATTAAAACAAATATCTTACTATCGATAAAATATACATCCTTTACACAACACTGGAAAGTTTCTAATTGGAAATGCTTGTACAGAGCATTCTTAACCCCAGACAGAATCCATAAAATTAGTTCTTCCATAAAAGGAATACATTGGAGATGTGAGCCATTACACAATGCAGATTGAAATCACATTTTCTTTGATTGTGTTAAAATTAATCCATTTTGGAATGGTATTAATAACTTTCTACAAGCTTTACTTAATGAATCATTTTATTGAACTAAAGCTCTTGTATTATTAAATGTGAATGAAGGTCCTCGTTTGAATAGGACAAATATGTATCTAGTATGGACTATACTTGCAATTTCAAGGAAGCGTATAACATCAAGATAGAATACAAACACAATACCAACTTTGGAAGACTTCTACAGCCTACTGAAGGCCACAGAATTGTTGGAAATTAAAATTAAAGAAATAAGAATGTATCCAAAGCCATTTATCAAAAACCCTTGGGGAAAAGTATTATCGTTGATTGACACTATACAATAATTGATCAGACACACTGATAATGGATTGGACATACTTATAAAGTAACTGTATACATTAAGATCTGTTGTAGTGTCAGGCTAATGTAAATAGTGTACATAGTTATTTAAAATGTTATGTATAAATACTATGAAATTCATTCAAATATATTTGAAAAATATAAAAACATTTTGAGAAAGAAGTTGATATATATATAGAATCATATTGTAATTTCAAGGATAATTCTGAAAATCAGTTATTGGAATGCTCATGGTGGTTTTATTGTAATATATTACAATGATATATTCTGAAAGACATTCTAATGCTGCTGTGAAACCTGCAGGTTCATATCATCCTTGGCACTGGTCCTCATGTAATGTTAAGACACCGAAAATTCAATGTATTCAACAAAACACTGACAGAGGACATTTCCGATAATTTTTTATTTTTTGTAGAATTTAATTTTGATAATCTGCTCATCCAAACAATCACATATTTTATGCATTTAGATTCAATATAAAAAGAAATTTGAAAGTTAATAAGCCATGGAAGACTTTTCATTACCTTGTTGAAATGTTTCTGAAGATGTTTCATACTGACATCGGTTATCTCTTCTACAAGACTTGAAAATAAAAATATTTTAATACTTTAATAAATTTTGATACTTCAAAGAAAAAAATAATAAAAAATGTAGAGGGAAAGAATGGGGAGGTAAAGGAAGAAGAAAGAAAGAGAAAATGAAGAAGGGAAGGAAATTCATTTACAAATTATTTATCCTGTGGACTCACAAACGTTTGGTAGCTAGATGTATCTTTTATTGAATAGAGAAGGTATAGGTTTGAAAAATAGTTTGACTGGTATATAAACTAAGTAAACTAGTATCCAGTGGATCATTGGAAAGTATTTAGGTTATAATTAATCGGTTGATTTTTGATGTAATAATCAAAAACAATGAGGATTCATAAAAGTTACTAAGAAGTGTATACTTTGGACCCGATTCCAAAAAACTTGCTCTCAGCGTAAGTCACTATGTAAATTGTGAGCAGGTGTTTTGAATCTTGCCTCTGGTTTTAGCCTGTTTATAGATAAGCTTTACACTGAAGTAAGTCACTTACACTGAGAGCAAATCTTTCGGAATCAGGGCAGATTTACATTGAGAACAACTCATTTGGAACCTGGCCCTATGTGTACACTTCGTACAACCTTTCTGAGTGAATGCACAGCAAAAGCATTGTGGTAGGGCTGTTCTGCGTTGTCGCCTCACAGTTAGACGTTGCCCATTTGATTCTCAGTTACAGCGTCTTCTGTGTAGCGACATGCGTGAATGGGCGTTCCTTCGTTGAAGGTCGTGCGTTAGGCCCGGCAAGCCAGTACATAAAAATCTACTGCCAATCATTAGCAGACCAGAGTTCTGCTGTGGCTTCCCCTAACCGGGAAAAGCTGAAAGACACAAACAAACAAACACAAAGTAGGCACATAATGTACACATTGCGGTAACCTTTATGAATCCCCAGGATTTTGTACCTGATTTTTTTTTTTTTTATAGATTTACTATTCCATGTCAATGATAGTTCTGTAGCTGAAGTAAAGAGAAGGGAAGAGGCAAATTAATTTATTCATAATAACAAATACTCAAGAACATCATAAACAAGTAACACACTTACTAGCAGATAATATGAAACACTTCAAGTTATGGAAATATGCAGGTTTAGGACAGTCTAATTTCAACATAAAAGTAGAAGGGTATCAGTACTATGGAAACAACATGCAGTAATGCCAAAATCATATTCAGGTATATTGATAAATAAGGTATGTTTATCATGATTGCCATTGAATATCAAAATAGAATTTAAACACCTGCCAACATGTTTTGGTTACCAAGAATTGATGTTAAGTAAACACAAAAGTATTTAGAAATGTTGCTGTCATATATGAAATGAAGCTGAAATTTGGGTGAAGACTTCACTAGCATGTTTGATAAAGATAACAGAGTGGATTAGAGATTCTAAGAATAGCAGCTACTGCAAAAGCATTAAAGAACTGAGTTAATTTATTAAAATTAAAAGACTTACATAGTGTTAGAGATGAATATTCTCTAAAATATACTTATTGGACCCATGCAAGGATTAATAGACTATTTGTCTTAATAATTTAATAAAGTAGAGTTCTATAAGTTCTACTTATCTGTAGCAGTAGATGTTCGAATTTCACACAGCATCAGTGGCATATTAGTTCTGTGTCTGCACAAACCCATACTGGCAGCTTTCCAGAGCTCAGAAGCCCCCTTATCAACTCACTGTGATACACGATTGGCTTAGCCCCTCCCACCAGGGGAAGCCTAACCCCTGTCACAGGAAGTCAGTTATTCAGGCTTTTAATGATAAGTAGGGAGAACAAAGAACAGTAGCATGAATTGCCTAAACCAACTAATTTGCAGCCACAAAACACCAGCATATATAAACAAACCCAAACACCAATACAACAAGATTAGATACTTATGCAGCTGTACAAAGTTAATCATTCCCATTTCTTCTGGATATATTCTCAAAGCTTGCCACACCTGTGAGGAGGAAGGATAAGGATCCAGAAACCCCTGGAGAATGGTGCTCACATAGCCTGCTCTGGAACTTGAGAAAAAATCCAGTTTGCAGTGCTTTGTACAGATATGAAGAGAGGAACACATTGCTGCCTCTAGAATACTCCTAGAGTCCTCTCCTTTCCGACACCACAGAACAGGATAAGGCTGTGGCGGAATGTGCTCTAACCTTGCTTGGGTTAGATTTACCATGGTGGGAGTAACAAAAACAATTGCAGAGGACAACCAATGAGCAATTATTTGCTTAAAGACAGATTGAGCCTTCTTAGCCCTAGAAGAGGAAATAAACAGCTGTTCAGTTTTCCTGAAGGACTTAGTTCTGTCAAAGTATTACCTGAGTTGCATGTGCACATCCAAGGTATGCAGAATATTCTTTTTCTTTAAAGAGAAGTGGGAGATTGACGGATAGATTCAGGGTAAATTCAGAAACAGCTTTTAGCATGAAAGGATTAGACTGTAGAAGAACCCTGTCCTTGTGGAAAATCAGATAAGGTTGGCCCACCATGAGATCATGCAGCTCTGAGACTTGCCTTTCAGATTCTAGAACAAAAAGTAAAACAGTTTTCCAATTGATGAACTGCAAATCAGTCTGAAAGGCAGCTTCAAAAGTTGATAAGGTCAATTTTTCAAGAGCACAGTTGAGATCCCAATAAGAAGGAATTTGCTTTCAAGTGGATGTCAATTACAACACATCTTTCATAAACTGACCACAAAAAGAGAAGAAAGAAGGGTATCCATGGACAGACACAGTAAGACACCTGCATGATGCACCTGGATAGATGCATAAGATAAGCCATCATTTAGTAGCTCACACAAATATTTCAAAACCATAGAAGAAGACACAATGCCGGGCTCTCTGATATCAGGTAGGCATAACCTAGAACATGCCTTCCACTTGTAAACTTAAGATTTTCTAGTAGCTGGTTTTCTTGACTCCATTACCACCTGATGTACATCCTCATGGAACAAGTGCCTAAAGGTATCACGGTAAAATAATCCAGGCTGTCAGTTTAAAATGCTTTAAGTTGGGGTGGATCTGTCACAACTGACACTGTGTGAGCAAATGTGGAGTGTGTGGAATCCAGTGGTAATTGCCCTTGGCTAATTCCATTAACAGGACGAGCCCAGTTTGCCTGAGCAAAAAGGGGGTTACCACAGTGATCTTTGGTAATTCTTTCTTAATCTTCAAAAGTACCTCGGGTATCAGTGGAAAGAGTGGAAATGAATAAAATAACATTTCTGTGCAAAAGAATGAGAATGTATCTGACCTCCATGAATGACTGCAAGGATGTCTCAAACAGATTTTTCTAACTATGTGTTTTGAAAGGAGGTGAGCAGATCTGATTGAAGTGTTCCCCACATCTGGACCATAGGTTCATAGGTTCATAGATTAGTACTAAGCTATCTGCCCTTGCGAGCCATTATTTTAGCCTATTAATTATCTTGAGGCTCAAGCCCTGCAACTTGTGTTTGTAAGGCAAACACCTTAACCATTAGGCCACTCTCCCAAATCCGGGAAGACGTCTTTTCTGGGCTTACATTCATGATGGTCCTTTTTCTATCAGCTTAGTCTATTTGCCATTATGTTTTGCTTTGATGGGATGTGTGAAGAAACATCACAGAATGCTGTAAAGTTAGCTCCTAGAACAGCATTGAAAACTGGGTAAGGGGATACTCTTGTACCCCCTTGTTTATTCAGGTACCACATGACTGTGGCGTTGTCTGTCACCCCTAAAAGGGAAGCTGGACACCATAAGGTCTGAATTACTGTTAACATATCTTTGATACTGATGTGTTTTGTAGTATCTGAAGGACCCCATTGGCCTTGCACTTGAACTGTCCTGGACATTGTTTCCCATGAAAAATTTGACCAGTCTTTCTGGACTGAGTTAACTGGGCTCTTGAGTGACAAGGATAGGCTGGGACCAAGATACATCTGATCTACTCACTACTATAATGCTCATAATTCCAGCACTGGTACCGTGAACTCCAATGGATACAGGTGCTCTGATCAACAATTATTTGAAGTACCAATGAAACTTTCTCATATGGAGTCTGGCCAATGGTATTATAAGAATCATATATGCCATAAGGCCTAGAATTTTGAGGAACTCTCTTGAGGAGGAAGTTTCTTGAAGAGAGAAAGCATTGAAAATATTCTGACCAGGCAGAATTATGTCTTCTGGTAGAAAGGCCATATTTTTTCTCTGTCCATTATACGCACCAAGAAGACAATTCTTTGAGAGGGTGTGGACTTTTGCAGGTGAGCTACAATGGTTGAGACCTTGGCTAATGATTCTAATACCTGGAAACAGACTTTACACAGATCAGCAAAGTCATCTAAATAAGTGAAAATGTGGGTTCCCTGGGTCCTGCAGTAAGCAAATACTGGAGCCAGGCACTTTGAGAATATTCAAGGCACAATAGATAGCCCAAACAGTAATGCAAACACTGATAATATAAGCCAGACACAGCAAATCTCAGATGTTTATTGATGTTGAGAGCAATTGGAATGTGATGATAAGCATCTTTCAGATCTAAACTCATCATGACACAGTGGTCCAGAAGAAGCATTATGACCAGCTGCAGGGTGAGCATTTTGAATGTGGGCACTTTCAGAAAGGTATTTAGAAAAAGAAAATCTAGCACTGGCCAAAATAATATCTCGTCTTTGGGTAACAAAAAGATTGCAGAGTAAAATTTTGTTCCCTTCTCTGGTGCAGGAACTAGTTCTATAACCCCTGAGTGCAACTGAGAAGGAGTACCATAGAGAACAGATGTGTTTGATTTGACAGGTGCAGTGGAATCTTCTGCCACCTACCTTAGATGATGTCTATAAAACTGCCTGTAAAACCCCATTTGGCTGGTGAACCAGTTCCTAAAAAAGACTATAAAGATATATAAGATGTACTCTGATCTTGCAGCTCTTTTTGCTCCTTTGCCAGGCATCCCCGTTGGTAGGACCTTAACCAATTCTCTATAACAGGGAGTCAGAGAAGGGGATTCTGAGCTATGGAAAGCTACCAGTGTGGTTTGTGCAGGCATATTTTTTACAGACATCATCTAAGGTAGGTAACAGAGAAGAACAGCCAAAATATTTGGAATCTCACCCTCAGTAAGTTCATAAACTCTACCACTCTCTGACATGGCTCCAGAATGAGTCCAGTCAAATACATCTCTAAACCTAGATAGCTTCTGTGGAAAGATGATCATTTGCTTGGGTTTTTGAACCTACTTACCTTCAGAAAGAATCAGATTGGACAAGACTCAGTGTGTTCACTACTGTCTACATCAGAGTCCCCATCAAAATCTGTAGCACTAGACTGATCTCTAGATAAGCTAATCCTATAGTTATTCTGAACAAGAGCACAGCCTGCAAGATTAACTGGCTGTAAAACAGTCTTAGCTAAGGAAACCACATCAGCCCTGTACATGGTAATGATTGCCTGTCACATGGTGACATTTCTGCTACTTCACACTATGAACTACACTGGAGGACAAAATATCTGGGGACAGAGTATTATGTCTGGTAAGGGGTCTCTTATCCCAGACCTCTCCTGCACCTAAAGAGTTTGGTTCTTCCACACCTGAAACAGGTACTGGAACAGCCCAGAGGATAAAGCTGACCTCTGTTTCATAGAAGGCTGTTGGTTCTCAGCAGAGGGTGACAGAGAAAAAGGTAAGTGGTCTGTGGACCAGCTTAAGGCAACAACAGATTCACAAATGGTAGGCTGAGGGATGTTTTTTTTCTATTTAGGTACAGCTGGATTTGATGGGGAGTCAGATGTAACAGGATACAAGTCAGAGGAAAAACAACAGCCAGGAAAATAGGGCTGGCTGAGGGCAACAATAACAGAAAAATAAACTAAGTCCCCAACAGTAAATAGGGAACAACAGTTTAAAATGTGCTAAGCCTTGTTCTACAATCTACACAGTGCACTTAACAACAGCACACACAGTCATATTACCAAGTGCAATTCAGTTATACAAAGAGTGACAGAAATCAAACACATGCCCTAAAATCAAATAGAATCATTTTACAACAGCATAACAAAGCCTTTATTTAAAGAGTCCCTTGTCAGAAATGAAAAAAAAAATCTCCACAGAAAATACAAATGAAATAAGTTCTGGATAAAATATGATTTAGCAATAAAAAATGGCTATATATTAAAACAGAAATCAATAGCACAAAAATGAAGAAAAAAGTGAAAAAATGCATTATTTTCCCATGAGAACTTCAAAATGAATCAGATAAGAGAAACAAGAGGTCTAGTGTTCATCTGACACCATAGAAATTCAGTTTCCTAGTATAAGTCTCACACACACACACACACACATACACACACACACACACACACACACACACACACACACACACACACACACACACACACACCATATGGTTTTATATATATGGAAAATAAATAAATCAAAAGTATATAATAATAAATAGGAAGGGAGGTTCCCAAAGATATCTTATCTGAGTCTATCAGCTGGAATCCACCAATCCAGGCTGCTGTGGAGATTCAGCTCTGTGAGTTCATCAGCCGGTACTAAAAGACTGAACTTATTGAGGATGAGATTCAAAAGATTTTGGCGGCTCCTTCTGTTAGCTACCTTAAATGTCTGTAAAACTGCATGTAAAGCCCCTTTGGCTGGTGAGCCACTTCCTACAAAGACTATGAAGATATACAAGATGTATTCTGATCTTGCAGCTCTTTTTGCTCCTTTGCCAGGCTTCCCTATTGGGATGACTTAGCCTGCTATGACAGGGAGCAAGAGAAGGGGATTCTGAGCTATGGAAAGCTACCAGCATGGTTTGTGCAGGCACAGAACCCTTAGGCCAGTAAGGAAGTGTACATGCAAATCCTCAAATTTAAATAATTCCTTGCCCACTATTGGATCATAATACCCCAAAATGTAATCTTGCAATAAATTCAAAACTACTCATTACACCCTAGAGACACCTCCAGGTGGTTCTGCAGTTACATCCTACTGATGCCTCTAAGCATCAAATATTGCTTGTTAATTTTTGCACTAATAATTCCAAAACTATGCTACATACAACATATTAAAATATTTAATCTTAAAGCTTACACAAAGACAAACACAACTACATTGATATGTGACCTTTGTCTAGTGTAGGTAAAAATATATTAATTTTGTTCACTGAATATTAATTTATATCATCCTTCATTTAATCTTTCTCTAAATATATTGACAAACAAGAAGCACAGACAAAACTGCTAAGCATAATACAAAAGCTCTCAGCTGGATGAACAAAATGCTGCTGACAATATGTGCGTAATTTGAATGGTTGCTGAGATATTGTAAGTTGTTTACAAAATATTATACATTTAATAGTTACCGTGTTTCCTGTGGCTTATAAAATCCGGTTTAGGACCTAAAATCTAAAGAATACTACCAATATAAGAAATAGTTCCAGACATACGAATATTTGTTTGAAAAGGGAAGACAAACTTTGTTTCTAAAAAAAAGCTTAGGCTCTAACCATAAGAATTGAGAGTGCAAATTTACAGAGCGTTAAATATAGTTAATAGAATTCCAGCTCTGCCAATCATTAGCGGACCAGAGTTCCACTGTGGCGACCCCTAACTGGGAAAAGCCGGAAGATGCAACAACAACAACAACATGATGAACTGAAAGATTTCAGAGAGTGGTTCAATAAAGAACTTAACATTATGTTTAACTTTCAATACCAAGGATGACACTAATAAAATTATACTATGGGCACTCTTAAATCTTATATGTATGGGAAAATTATGTTGTAAAGACAAATTAGAAGAATGGAACAAAAAATGAATAAATTACAAACTAAACAGCATATAGTAAAGATGCTTTACATAAAGGAAAGAAAACATTCATGAGTACAGTTAAAGAGCTAAATAAATATAAATATACCCCAAGATTCACTCATCTTCCTTGCAGGACTAGCTTAGTCCTTCTTGGAAGTGACCGTTTAGGAGCAGCATTCAGAATATACATGCCCCTGCAATCAAGAAAACAATGAGTGAAACCATTTATAGGTGGTTGCATACCCCCCCAAGTTTATAAGAGCATTTTTCTATCAAACTTTGCCCATTGTTTTGGCACAAGGATAAATATCAAGATATATGCAAATGAAGCGCAATAGTGTAGTGGGAAGAGCATTTGCCTTACAAGCAGTCATTCCTGGTTATGAATAACATTTTTGTTGAGGTGTCATTGTCATAATGTTGTAAAATCCACAGATAAATACAAGTGCCCCATAGAGTATATGTACACATGAATCAGGGATACAATTCAAAGGTATAATGTGTAATGAATAATAAATCCATAGAGTGTCCAAATCCACCACCTTCCCAAGAACCATTTTACATTTTTGTCTAAATAAGTGCGGGGATAAGTGGGGGTAAGCATTATTAAGCAGTAGTAAGCGAGAGTAAGCATATTTAATCAGTAGTAAGCGGGTTTAAGCCCGTTTGAATGGGGGTAAGCAATGCGCACACAGGTTAAGCAATACTGAAGATAACTCTCTGTAAGCATATTTAACCGGATGTTAGCATTGCTTACCTTCACACAAACCCGCTTACAATTGCTTAAAATTGCCTTAATCACTCTGTATGAAACAGACGCTGTTCTGGCCAGAAACAAAATAAACAGCCCTTGCAGGTCTTGAACCCAGGACACTGTACTCACAGTAGTTAACTACTAAGCTATCACAGCAGTACATAAGATTGAGGTATCACCAAACAGATCCACACTATAGGAACATTAAACTTAACATGTGAAAGGAATTTATACACAGTTTTATGCTGTATAATCTACTACATAACATAAATATGTGAACTGGAGTACTGCATTAAGTCCAGATGTGAGGTGTCATTATGATAAAGTGTTGAAATCTCCTAATAAACACAAGGACCCCATACAGTGTACATACACATGAATCATGGATACCAAACACATATATAACATGTAATGAATAATCAATCAATGCCAAACAGCAAATAGTATGCAAATTAAAATGTAAGCAATGCTACGCTATGGACAGCCCTGCTTACTAGGTGTAAGCAATGTGTAGTCCAGCTAAATTAGTTTGCCCATTGGTATACCCCTTTAAGCAATGCTATCCTTAGTTAAGCAGGTTTGCCCATAGCTTAACATTTTCAAAACTGTCCAATCATGGCAAAGTGTGGGAAATCAGCCCTATTTAAACTCAACAGGCAGGAATACATCTCATAACTGGTTGCAGCTTCCTCCACAAGGCACTATGACTGGTATAAGAGAGGGCGTGTACTTTTGAGTGCAGCTTTGGGGCATCCAGGAGTCCAAAGTCATGGCAAGACTCCTTGTTAAAGACCATGACCAGAGACTGCTGCAGGGCCAGTACCAGGATTCTCAATATAAAGCAGAAGCCTGGGACTGTCTCGACAATGACCTCACCAATGTCACTGGCATACCTCAAACTGGTGAGCAGATCAGGCATCACTATTCCGACCTGAAGCGGAGAAAGAGGGAGCTCTTGGATCAGTGGATCCAAGAGGCTAGAAGGACAGGGGATGTCCCAGCCATGTATAAGTATCAGTCACTACCTGTTTAATAATTGCCAGTTCATGTATATTATGTATAGGTATGGCTAAATATTCCTCTTATGTCCTTGACAGTGGCAGATGAGTGTGCTGTGAATCGGGAAGCCCATGCCTGTAGATTGCAGAGGTTGCGTTGCAGGGCAGGTTAGTAATACTTTTGCATGTACTATCATAAGAAATAAATCTAAAAGTAGTAGTAAGTTAATTGCCAGTATAAAACCTGTATTGTTTAAGGCATGTACTGAATACACCAGAGAATATGGCAGGAAGAGTCTCATATAGGTTGCATGTAAATAAAAGGTTAACAGCCTGACAATAAAGGTCTAACTGCTGGACTGCATGTGTTTACTCTGGTATCATATGGTAATGTAGAGTTGCAATCTCTTAATAGTACTGTTGTATTAAGCACTGTTACCCACACTGTGCTACATAAATAAAATGTGTTGGAATGTCTGTATATGACTGTTGTAATCACAGGAGATCATATTGTACAACTCAGGAGAATTAGACAGAAAACGGTGAAAAGATAAAGAACATATTCCAAATACCACACTCAACTGAGATGTGAACTGTTGTATTTTTAGCACACACAGCCATGGTTCGAATCCTGGGAGTGGTAGTAAGCTGTATGCAAAATCATACCCCACAACTATACAGATATTTCCAGAATGTCCAGTTAATTGGCCCATATCTGCTGTCTGTCACCTTGTCCCCCTGGCAAAACAGTGGGATGATCCCAGATGTTTAGGCAGCAAATAATGACATACAACTGATTGTCAGACATCCGTAAGAACAAACATGTCACTCTAGCAACTCCCCAAAATGTTATGAGAGTAATAAGCCAAGTATGTAACATCTCCACCCCCCATGTTGTGAAGCTGTAAACAGAGTGTGTGCAGTAACAGAGTGAGACTTATGTGCATAATACTAATGTAGAATCTGGTAATATGTGTGGCGACATTCAGGTAGTGCTAGCAAACATTGCCCCCACAGGTCTGTCAGATACTAAAAATGTGCCTAGGAATAAAAGATTGAAATCCTGGACTGGTACTGTTTACTCTGGTATTGTATGTCATTGGTAGTGTTTATATATATATATATATATATATATATATATATATATATATATATATACACATACATCTATAGAATACATATATGCATATATATATATATATATATATATATATATATATATATATATATATATATATATATATGTATGTATATATATATATATATATATATATATATATATATATATATATATATATATATATATATATATATATATATATATATATATATATATATATATATATATATATATATATATATATATATATATATATATATATATATAAATAAGAGTACATAAGAAATACATATATGACCAAAGACACCATTAATGGGGTTGAGGGGGCCCAAGCTAAATATGTCTTGTAAGTATTGATATCACCCCCTTCCTCACAGTGAAACAGATCTGCCCTGCAATTCAGTGCCAACTGTTGCAAGTCACATACCCAGGACGCTACACAACATGGGCACAAGACATTAACAGTAATCCATCCCACCTGTATGATGTCAGGATGGTATCAATAACATATCACGCAGTACAGCCTAGCTACCATAGGAAACGTACAATGTGGAAGCAATAAACATTCCAAAGATACATATACACACACACACATATATGCAGATACATATATATTTATATATACATATATATATAGATATCTATATAGATATGTATGTATCTACACATGCACACATAGAGATATGTATAGGAAGATACATATTTAGAGGATGCACTGCATACTGAACAGCCAGTATTCCTACAGTTGCCACCTTATATAATGGACAGTGTATGAGTCACCCATACAAAAGACTATTGTTGCCTGAAACATATACTCACAGAGAAGTCAAATGATATGACACCACACACAGGTTTACATACATAAGAACATTTTATTTGTGTACTATTACAGTTGTATATGCCATGTCATATAGCTGTTTAGACTTTGAAATACATACTGATTAATGCAACTCTCAAGCAGATCATTTTATACAGTAATCCAAAAGCATAATGTGTCACTGTCCAGGCCAAGGCCTTCAAGTAGTACAACAGTAAAGACAGACTCGGACACAGGATAACAATCAATCAACAGTAAGTAATGCAGATGTATAGTCCAGCAGCCTCTAACTACACCCTGTTCTCAATCCCTACGTGGAAAAGACTTAGGTTGACAGAATGGGATGCATCTGTTACATAACACTGCATAACTGAAAACAACACAATCACACTGACAAACAGAACAGTGTGTATGGCAGTAAGCAGTGGGCCAGCAATGTTCCCAAGGTGAAATGTATGGTAATGTACAGCCATATATATTAAGGTGGCTTACTACTGATATCCCTCACATGTTGTAACAGCCTAAGTTATTTATGGTGCATACCCCTCATAGACTGACTTACAGGGGCATATAACACTGTTACATACACTGACCTCTGGAGTGCAGAAGGGCAGGCATGTTTTGTGCAGCTGAAGCCCACATATATATGGACCCTACCCCACAATATGTGTGGGGGCCACAACAGCACTGGAATGATGGCAGGAATGGCAGCATGACATAATCACAGACCACTACATAACAACCCCTGATAGTATGTCATATGGACAAAGCCTGGTATGTAGGTGGAGGACAGAGGCTGGAACACAGGCCCATATGCGAAATAGTGTTGTCATACACTGAGTAAGTTGCTGGTGTTACAGGATAGTTTGCAACATACCCTTAGTCAGGAATATTAAGTCATAAACACAAATGTATGTAGCCATGTACTGATAGAGCTCAACACACACACCGCCAGTGATATAGCTGACACAAGACCTGTGTGGTGGACAGACAAAACATAACAGGCACACCTCTGGCCATCATGTGGATAGGCCCTCAGTTGAGAGCTATGCAGACAGACTGCATTCCATGATAAAGTAGTATGTACGCACAAACCCTGTAACACTGGTGATATACAATGCATACAACAACACTACTCACACTCTGTCTGTAGTTCTGGAGCCTTATACAAATATGTAGCTGGCCTGAATCTGCAAGTACTCTTGTAAGAGGCATTGCTACCTGCTGTCTTTAACACTGCTGCCCACAAACAGGAAGGCTGTCCACCATACAGGAAAGGTAAAAGGACCATGCCCACACGATTTAGGGATTTATAGTATATATAAAGATGGACTGCACATCACCTCTTTACCTTTTAACCCACCACAGGAAAATAATGCTGAAACCCTTATCTCGAAATTTCAAATCAACCCCATCAAATCAATATATATCATCTGTATCTATCTTCCTCCAGATAACAATACCAATACTATCGAGGATATCCTTAGCTGGATATCCTCTACTTATCCACAAGAAACTATTATACTAGGTGACTTCAACACCGACTGGAAAACTGTAAATGCTGAAAAACCCACTACCCATATTAATCTTCATGGCTTTAGTCAAACAATTACCTCTACAACCAGAATCAACAAACCAAATAAAAAAGAAACCACTTTAGACTGGATTCTTACTAATAATCATAAACTAACTTATATGACTGGAACTCTGCCTGATGATGTAAGTGATCACTCATTGACCTACATTATAAGACAAAAAATGATATTATGACCCCCCCCCCCCACTTATAGGGTATCACGGACAAACAAACACTTCAACCAAGTACTATTTCAAAATGAACTAAGTGCCTGTGACTGGAATGCTTTAAAAATCCTTCCACTTGATGAGGCTGCTAAATACTTCATCTCCACATTCTTAAGTATCCTTGATATGTATGCTTCTAAACGTTCCATCAGAATGAAATCCAAACCAGCCCCATGGCTTTCCAAAGAAACCAGACAAAAAATGTTACTTAGAAACAAATCATGGGCTAAATGGAGAGCTTCCAAAACTCTATCTGACCAACAAAACTTTAGGCAGCTTAGAAATATTACAAAAAAGTCCATACTTACTGACAAAAAGAACTACTACTGTAACTTACAGGAAATTCACCAAAACAACCCACAGAAAATCTGGTCAGGAATCAATCAACTCCTACTCCCAGGCCACTCTCATACACCAACCCCACTAGGGTCTGATCATGACACCTCCATCCAAATTGCTAATGCTTTCAATACTTTCTTCACTGAGACCATACAGTCACTTGTCAGTCAACTAACCCCAAATAACTCAAAACCTCATACCACCACTCCTAGCCCTCTTCCAACATTTAAATTGCAACCCATCCCCACAGCTCTCATCCTCAAATTCATCCAAAAACTTAAGCCTTGCACTCCTTTTGCTGACCAGCTACCATCTGAATACCTGCAAAAAGCAGCCAAAGCTATTGCATACCCATTATCCATCCTCATTAATAGAACTATTACAGAGGGGTACAGCCCAGAAATCTGGAAAATCTCTCATATCATACCCTACATAAAGGTGGCAACTCAAAAGATTATTCTAACTATCGGCCTATAGCCCTATTATCTCCCCTAGCAAAAATTATGGAGAAATGTATTCATCATCAGCTTTTAGACCACTTAACCCAACATGACATTCTTGCTAATTGCCAACATGGCTTTAGGCCATTTCATAGCACCACTACTGCCCTCTTATCCTTCACAGATTCCATCAATAGAAATCATAACAGTAATACCCTCTCATCTGCACTCTTTATCAATCTCTCAAAAGCTTTTGACATGGTTAACCACACTCTTCTTATTAACATTCTAGAGTCCCTTTCCCTTGATATTATGGCTATCCAATGGTTCAAGTCCTACCTTAGCAATAGACAACAAGCAGTTCTCTGGCAGCAGAACCTTTCATCCCCCCTGCCAGTCACCCTTGGAGTCCCTCTGGACTCTATTCTAGGACCTCTCCTATTTTCACTATTCATTAATGACCTGCACATAGCAATTCCTCAAGCCACCTGTATACAATATGCAGATGATTCAACAATCATATGCTCAGCTAACTACCCCACAGAACTACATTCTTCAACTTAGAAAGTATTCAGCATAATTGAGACTTGGTTCTTAAAGTGTTGCCTCCTTCTAAATGCTAAAAAAACAAAGCTCCTACTCTTTGCACCTACCAGTAAGTCCTCCCCAGTAGACTTCTCAATTAGTTCTAACAGAGGAACCCTCATATCCCCAGACCCCACCACTAAACTGCTTGGAATTACCATTGATAATAACCTTAACTTTGACAGCCATATAAATAATACTATAAAATCTGTAAACAAAAAACTTGGCTCCTTATACAAAATCAAACCCTTCCTAACACAATCAGCAAGAACCAAAATTGCTCACTCTCACTTAATCTCTACTATTCTTTATGCCTCACCCATTTACTCTAACCTAAAAAAAAATAACCTTAGCAAATTAACTAATTCCTACAATAGTATTGCCCGATTTGCTACTGGTAATCCCTTTAGAACCCACCACTGTCTGAACCTACTGCAACTAGGCTGGCTAGAATTACAAAATCTTCTAGTATTTATGCAGCTCACCATTGCCCACAAGCTATTTTACCAACCTAACAATACTCCTATACTCTCTAACCTCATCATCCCCTACAAAAACCTTCACTCACTACGCTCCTCTAACAAACTTCTAGCCACCATAACAAAGTCCAACAACAAAGCAGGTGATTCCTTGTTCTCGATCACTGTAGGTAAACATTGGAACCATTTACCTATAGAACTTACCTTACTTCCCTCTCTGCCTCTTTTTAAACAAAATCTCAAAAACCATCTGAAGATCCATTGTTTATGCCTCTGCAGCAATCCTGATTAATCCTTTCATTCTATACTTCTTACCTCTCTCTCTCACTTTTCTTCCTCAATCCTGCAGCTTATCCCTGTACGGATTGAACTGTAACTACCTATTGTACTGTTCTTACCTATGTATTGTACAATTTATTGATATTGTCAGATTTTGTCTGACACTGTTTAACAGTCATATCTTTTATCCTTTATATTGTCTATACATTATTTTGTATATTCTGTTGTGCATATCCTGGAGCTTTTCTCCTCGGGACTCTACTGAAAATGGAAATATATCCAGCTAGGCTAGCCCGGTTAACAAATGTAAAATAAAATAAAATAATATAAAATAAATACTAGTGGGTTGCCATGACAGTGGTAACTGGAGGTACTACACAGCATGATGCATGCTGGTAGCAAGTGCAGGACACTGATTGGGGCAGAGGCCATCACCTGATCATGTGCATCACCTACACAAATCCATGCTGCAATCTATTCAAAGCAGCTCAATCCATTTACTGGAGAGAGAGAGAGAGAGAGAGAGAGAGAGAGAGAGAGTGAAAGCATGAAAACCAAAGGCAAAGCCAAAGCAAAAAATAAATAAATAAATAATACATCCAGCAAACTATCCAGAACAGACATTATTCCCACAACAGGTATGTCAGGTATATATGCATGTAATTGAATGTATTACTTGGTCCACAATAATGGGATAGATGATCTGAAATTATTTATATGTGCCATCAGGTGTTGTTGTGATGATGTTCAGCTGAACAACTGCTATGGACAATAGTATCTGTCCCTGTGTGTAGTGGTCCATACCCATCAACTGTGCAGATCAGCGCTGACTGATAAGATGTAAGCCATCATAGTGTGTTTTGTGTAATGGAAAACATGTATATTAGTGTGGGCAGCAGCTGGTGGTGGAAGTAATGCATTATGAGGGACACATGGGTTCCAGAGCTCACCACTTGCAGGACACCCAAATTAACATATAATGTAACATGCAGAAATGCCATAGCAGTATAATACGCTTATCTGCAATCTGTCCCTATGTATACCCTCCCTAATGCTAGGTTTGCACCTGACTGTGTTGTAGCAAGGCAGACAATGCAGCTGTGCAGGAAGGAGAGTTAGCAAGTGTGGACCTAATGTCTGAATGCACCCAATATATATATAGGTATGTATATATATATATATATATATATATATATATATATATATATATATATATATATATATGTGTGTGTGTGTGTGTGTGTGTGTGTATATATATATATTTATATATAAAATAACGTAATAAAATACCCAATGGATATTACACTTGTAAAATAAAAACACAACAACCATCCAAGTATTCCGAAACGTTTTAATCCACACACTAAGTGCTTTCACCATCAACATATGGCATCATCAGAGTGAATAGAATCAAATTGTTCTCTTACTTTTATACATAATGTTAAAACAATTCTCTAATTGGCCAACACCATAATTACCTTGTTCTCAAAGAAGCATATGTCAGACTGTTACATACAGCTTTTGCACTTATACAAACAGTCTTTCTGAAACATATACATTTCTACAAAATTCTTGCTAATGAAAAATATATATGTATATGCATAACATATAACAACATTTTAAAACACTTTAAAAATTACATTTTTTAAAAAATTGTATGCCAACAGTATACATTTTTTACCCTTCTATATAACATTTGCCCTTTGTTTCAGTATTGGTTTTAGGGAGATGTGCTCGTTTAAACCAGGTGGCATAAAAGCTTTTAACAAAATCTGCCATTTATACTCCAAAAGTTCCACCTTTAATTTCTCATCTCCCCCTCTTTCACTAAACATCACCCTATCTATAACAAAAATACAAATCTCCTAACGTTAGTACACTTCATACTGTGTACATATAAGGCATTGTGTATGTCATGACCCTTGATAGCCCTAAGATGCTCCCCTATCTTGTCTTTTAGTCTCCTAATGGTCTTCCCTTCATAGTAGGAACTACAGTTGGTACAAATTCCCAAATAGACCACCTTAGTTTTATTACACTTAACTCTTCCTGGACAGGAAATAGTTCTGTTGTACCCTTGTATACTAACATAAGGGCCATCATTAATATACCTACACATCCTACAAGTACTGCATCTACTCATCTTAGAGACAATGTTTTTGATATTGTGCTGTTCCAAAAATTCTTTTAAATTCCTTCCCCTTGAATAAACTATTCTTGGGAAAGTCACAAGTAGATTTTTTAATTCACCACTGAAACAAAAATTCCATGCTGTATGAACAACTTCCTCGATTTCTTTTACTTGACTATTGTAAGTTAATACTAAAGCCCTAGAGTTAACTGCATCTTGTTATTTGGATATTATCACAGTATTAATATTCTTAACCCCTAAAATAGGAAAAAATGAAGTGTTTCTTTTGTTTGGAACTTCATTACGTGTTTTAATCAACAATTTAAGGGGATAACCTCTTTCCAAAAAAATCCCAATCAAGGTATATAATGCTTCTTCCAAGATTTTATTGTCATTTATAATTCTGGACAACCTTACCATTTGCCCCTTTACAATACCCCTACGTTGATGCAAAGGGTAAAAACAACTGTAATGCAATAGTGAGTTACTGTGTGTTTCTTTCCAATATATTTTACTTGTTATACCATCTACACCCTTTACAAGAGTTATATCCAAAAAATCTATTTGCTTGTCACTCCATTTACTAGTAAATCTAAAAAACGTAGTTGTTGTGTTCAAATACTCAACAACATTTTTTGCTTCTTGTTCATTCCCTTTCCACAAAATCAGGACATCATCTAGGAAACGATTGTCTAATAATATTTTGTCTTTATATATATAATTCAAGACAAACTGTTCCTCCCATTGAAGTAAAACTAAATTTGCAAAACTGGGGGCACACTTTGCCCCCATTGCTACACCTGAAATCTGGTGGAAAATCTCACCTTCAAAAGTCAAATAATTATTCTTGAGTACTATTTCCATACAAGACACAACAAAATTCACATTGTCATTACTCAAACATTTTCTTCTAACCAAACTTTCAGTAAAATAATCTATACCTTCCTCATGGGGTATTACTGTGAACAGATTTATAACATCCGCAGTAAGAAAGGACCAAGCAGTGTCCATACTTTGGAAGATGTTTAACCTTTGCAAACAATGCCAGGAGTCTTTTAATATATGTTGAGCCCTTTTTACGACCTGCTGTGTTTTCCTATCCACATAGGCAGCCAATGGTTCCATTTTTGAACCCTTTGATGAAACTATGGCTCTAAACAGTGGATTATATAAATCTTTATGTGTCTTTGGAATTCCAAACACAACTGGAGTAACTGGGTAATCAACTTTCAGATAGTTATAATCATCTCCATTGATTGCTCCCTGGTATAATGCGTCTAGTAAAAACAAATCAATTCTGTGGTAAGAGATATTCACCTCATTTAAAGAAACTCTAAGATAAGTGGTGGTATCATCCAAAATGTCCATCATTTTGCCTATATAATCAATATTTGACATAATGACAACCCCCCCCCCCCACCTTTATCTGGTTTTATGACTCTTAGCTCTCTATTAGTTACCAATTGCATTAAAGCTTCTCTTTCACTCCTATTTAAGTTGTCGTTATACTGCACGTTTTGATTTGTTTTACTATTGTTGATAAACCCACCAATGCACATTTTCTCAAAAATCGCTACTTCATTGTTATATGGTGGAATAAAAGTACTCTTTCTGTTACAAACACTAGTTGCCATGTCATTTACTGGAATGTTGTTCGTCTCAGTGATATCATTAAAAAATATCGCAAAATTTAACTGTCTAGCATACAATCTAATGTTAGAATATGTTCTCACAATATTACGTTTGTGTTCAAGTACAAAGGAAAAACCTTTGCTCAAGACATCATGATGGTATTCATTTATATCAATAGGACTGTAATTATATATATTAAATCCTGATTTTTTATAAATTTTAACCAAAGGTAATGCATTCACTTGTGTACATACAGAGTCTTTAGAACTGTCCAACAAACTTTCATCATTTTTGTTCGACACACTATTATTACTAAATATGGATAAACTCAAATTCACTTCTTCATCTAGTATTTCTTCCTGTTGTAATTGTTGTTGGTCCACTGTCTCCTAGTTGGATATCTGTTCGACGGTTGTGGTAATTGTTCGTGTAGTCACCCAGCTTGATAATGTTTCTGTTCCACACCATCTCTCCTGTTTTGTAAAAGTTCCGACCTCCTTAATTGTGGAGACTGGTCTAAAAACTCATTCTGACCTACATCATTGTCCACTGTTGTTTCATAATGTCCATTGTGTACCTCCATATTATTAACCCTATCTCCCCTCTGATTTCTATTATTACCCGGGGGATAGGCCACATTACTTTTGCAGTCATGCATGTCTCTCGATAATTCCCTAACCTTGATTTTAACACTTTTGTCAACATACTGTTCCAAGATAGACAAAACAGACTGATAGTTCTTAATATACTGTGAAAATAATACATCATTCACAATATTTTTATTTAAAGATACTTCTTTTTCAAGTGCTAACAACTTACTTTGATTATTTTTAACAATGATGTCCATCATCTGTAAACCAGATTTGTCGAACAAGTCCACTAACTCTTTGTACGCCTGTGAACCAACAACTATACCATTCAGTAATTTCCATAACCTGAGTCCCTTTGGCACCTGTTTGAGTGCAATAGATTTGTTGAGAAATGCATTATCGAGTTGTTGGCCTCTATATTTTTGACACACTCCCTTGAACCATTCAATTTGCTTCTTCAAGGACAAGGTAATTCTTCCCTCCTCATCTGGGGCCAAGAAGTCCACTTCTGGTAAGTTTAGCCATTGTTGTATATCCCTTCCTTTTGGTCGACCACCTCCGGCTTCGTTAAAATTTCATTCACCATCTCCTACTGAGTTTTTCACCGCCTCGAGGGCTGGCGGTGAATGCAGAGTAAACAATTCAACTTGCAAATCAGTTAACGTCACTTGCGGATTATGTAAAATATTAGAACTTGCCAGCAATGCCATCAAATGCTTAACGGAAGCGGTCAGTTCAACCACAGCTGCTTCCATACTGAACGGAAAGCTGTGTAACTTTTAATATAAAATTATTACTTTATAAAATACTTATACCGTTTCAGGAATCCTCTTAGATCGAAATAATACACCAAATAACGTAGAAAAATACCCAATGGATATTGCACTTGTAAAATAAAAACACAACGGCCATCCAAATATTCCGAAACATTTTAATCCACAGACTAAGCGCTTTCACCGTCAACACATGGCATCATTAGAGTGAATGGAATCAAACTGTTCCCTTACTTTTATACATAATGGGCTGGATTCATGAAGGCTTCCATGGAGTCTAAGAGTAGAGTAAGACTCCATGCAGCCAACATGTCTGCCGAGTGATCCAGGAACAGCCTGTAGGGGCATGTAACAGAGCTCTCAAAACTAGTCCTACACGGACAGAGCTTGGATATGCAAATTATCTCAATTGCAGGTGAAAGCTATGCAAATGAGGTAAATTTGCGATCCAGGAAACCCAAACCTTTCTGAGTAGGAGTAGATTTATTTGCAGAAATGTACTCAGTTGACAACTGAGTACAGTTCTGCAAATAGCAAAATGGAGCCATGACAGCTCCAAAAAAAGGATGCATTTACAGGAGGAAGCATGCCAATGGCCAAAAATACGGCCAATAGAAATGTGAAGTGATGCAAAATAAAAATAAAATAACTTTTTTTTTTCATTCCGATCTTCAGGGATTAAGTGTAGCGCAGCGCCGCACAAACGAGCTGCACCATAAAAAACAGAAAATCAATAATTAAGATCCACAAATGTGGATTTTATTGCTGATATGAATTTACAATGCAAGTGAATGGAAGACTGAAGACAACATGGCCACCGAGTAGAGGTTGCTAAGGTTGGAAGCTCAGTCTAAGAGATGTAACCAAGCATTAGTAGGCAATCATATGCAAATAAGGGTTAGGATAGTGAATCACAAGTTTACATAGCAAATGAGCACAGTCAGTGGAGTGTAGGAGTAGGATAAGGGGAGTAACAGAGTAGAAGATAGGTGACATCAAGAGGGGGGCATGTATGAAAAAAGTGAAGCTCATTGGAGCAGAGTGGCATGTGTCAGGCGACATTTACATATCATTGAAAGAGGTGTGTCAACAGGTAGGCTAGGTAAAGTAAAGAAATTGAAGGTGTATGCCTTGGATAACACCAAAGTTTCTTGCTGAGCATGCATGCGCGTGCCAGTAAACCCGAGTAAGACAGTGTGCACACATGTTAGCGTGTGTGCGTGCGTGTAAGCCGGAGTAAGCATATGTAAGGCTGTGTAAACAGTTGTAAGCACATTTGCACCGGTGTGCTTGCTTTTTAACAAGAATAAGCAACTTTTAGTCCGTGTAAACATGTGTGTGCACGTGTGAGCTGGTGTGCGCGTGTTTGCGCTTGTGTGCGCGGCACTGCCCCCTGAGGAAACAGAAAGGGAAAAGGAAGCACAACAAATAGTAGGAAGTTACCAGGGAGTACTAGTAGAGCTAGCAGGTGAAAACAATCAGAATCAGGCAATTACACAGGAAGTACACTAGCCCAGTCCAACACTTAAAACTCTGCAAACAACAGTCCATTATGTTTCTTTCAAGAGACACTGCAACACTGCAGTAAGCTAATAGAAGTGAAAACTGAAAAAGCTTTACTGAGACAAAAAATGTTAGGGGCTTCCATTGCTGTTATAAGGCGACATATGCAACATGCTGAGGGTGGTGATAATGCGAATGCTGCTGGATAACCCACAGTGAGGAGACGGAGAAGAGTGTACAGGCCCAGGGTAACCTACCAGGGGCTACATGAGCTGGAGATAGTGGAGCACTATAGAGTGAACAGAGACCTCTTGCAGCAAATTGTTGAGCTGTGCAGGTCACGCCTCACACACAGAACCAACAGAGGTGAACACATTCCAGTGGAAACCAAGGTATGTGCTGGCCATAGAATATTAGCAACAGGTACCTTCCAGAGACCAACTGGTGATATGATGGGGATATCACAGGCATCAGCATCCAGGGTACTGCACCAGTTCCTGGAAGCCATGTCAGCACATGTTGGTGATCATGTATATTTCCCCAATTCCCGTGAGGAATTGGCCAGCAATATGCGTCTCTTCCAGCAAATAGCGGAATACCCTGAGGTAGTGGGTGCAATAGACTGCACGCACATACGCATCAAAGCACCAGCCAGTGAGTGGGGTAGGGTCTACTTCAACCGCCAGGGCTTCCCCCCCATCAACTGCCAGGTCGTGTGTGATGCCCAGGGCATAATACTGAATGTGTGTGCTGGCTGCCCTGGAAGCTACCATGATTCCCATATCTGGCATCTGACGCAGCTGTACCAGACATTTGCCAGTGGGGACATCCCACATGGTCACCTAGTGGGGGATGCTGGCTATGCACTGGAGCCGTGGCTGATGACACCCATCAGAAACGCACACACACCTGAACAGGAACGCCATAATGAGGCACACGCACAAACATGAAATGTAATCAAGCATGTGTTTGGGCTGCTCAAGTCACGGTTCCGGTGCCTGGACACATCTGGTGGAGACTTGCAGTACTCACCAACTACATGTACTCAAATTGTCATGGTATGTGCTATGCTACATAATATGGTCCTGCAAAAACAGCTGCAGCAGGACCAGCATAGGCCTGGGCCAAAAAGCCCCCCACCATTGCCATGGCCATCACAGGCAGAGCGTGACTCGGAGGAGGAACAACCTGAGCTCACCCCAGTAGGCAGAAGGAGGCATGCCCAGTATACTTTGGCCTTGGCAAAGAGGCAACGTATAGCACATACACTGGCTCAGTAGGAACCATGGGAATGATACCTCTCTCTTTCTCATACATATAGTAAAAGGGATGCCTAAGTTGACACCACCTGCTTCCAAACATGTATAGGGAGTGTAGTATGTGCATCCGACATAGCCAACCCCGCAGCACCACCTGAGGCATGATTGCCATGTGTTAAGCAATATAAAGCAGTGCTAAACAGCATTTACCACCATGTGGTATATGTAAATAAAATCGCACACACCAACTAGCAGAACTGTGGTCAATGTTGAGTAATATTGGGCAACGTCCAGCAATGTTGGTTAACACTGAGCAATGTTGGACAAGCTGGGTCTAAGTACATGAAGGTCTCTCCAAACACTATTGTATTGGGTGACTTCAACTACCCAAACATTGACTGGGAGCATTACTCAAGCCCCAACACGCTAGCCCAAAGGTTCCCAGAATTTATAAACTCAAATGCTATGGAACAACTAGTCACCACCCCCCACAAGAGGGGATAACATACTGGATCTGGTCATCACCAACATGAGGACTCTATGCTCCATACCAGAGGTATTCCCCTCATAAGTAAGATCGGACCACAAATCAATTCCACTGGATATGCACATCCCGATCCCACCCACAGCCCAGAAAACCACAGTGAAAAACTTCTCAAAAGCTAATGTCACACTTCTCAAAACTGAGGTGGAATCCTTCAAGGCCCCCGAGTCAGTGGAAAGTACAGCTCAAACTGCAGAATCCTTTATAAATGCATTCTATGGACACCTTCAGGAATGCATGGATCATGCTATCCCAAACAAAACCAAGACCCAATCATCCAAAGGCAGGCATCCTGCCTGGTGGACCCCAGCCATAAATAAGCTGTACGACAGAAGGAGGATGCTACTACATGATAGAGCAAAATCCCTAAAAGGGAACGCATCTCTGATCATTAATAGCAAAAAACTATAATCCCTCATAAAATCATCCAAGGCCAGCTTTGAGAGAATTGCACAGGACACTAAAGATAATCACAAGGCCTTCTTTAGTTATGTTAGGAACCTGGGTGGCAACTCCCAGATATGCTCAGAGTTGGTCCAAAATGACAAAAAATAAACTAAACCCACAGACATTGCCAACATCCTGGCAGACAGGTTCAGTGCAAACTTCTTCCCCCCTTCCCCTCCTAAAGAGCAAATATCTATCCCAGCAGAGTGCTGCCTCCCTGACATCTCAGATGCTCAGGTGAGAGCCACCCTCTCCAAAGCAAAATACACAGCATCAATGGGACCAGATGGTGTCCCGGGCTGCGTTCTACATGTACTCCAAGAAGAGCTAAACCCCCACATAAAGCTGCTGTTCAATCTCAGCCTTACTACAGGATATGTACGCAAAGAATGGCGTACAGCAACAGTGGTCCCACTCCATAAAGGTGGTGCCTCTACGGACCCTGGAAACTATCGTCCCATAAGCCTGACTAGCCCGGTCTGCAAAGCTATGGAGAGGATCATCATGGAACTCATAAACAAAGACATTGGGGACCTACAGACACTGGATCCTACCCAATTTGGCTTTCTTAAGGGCAAATCCTGCCTCTTAAACCTGGTTGATTTCTTTGAAACAGTCACCAAGGCCATTGATGAAGGGAAGGTAGTCCACACAGCCTACCTGGACCTCGCAAAAGCCTTCGACACAGTACCCCACCTGGGCATCATAGATAAGCTCTCCAGCTTAAATATAAACCCCTATGTCATAAGATGGGTTGCAAACTGGCTCAAGGACAGAACCCTCATAGTCATAATTGCTGGAGCCATGTCAGACTCTAAACCAGTTACAAGTGGCATCCCACAAGGCTCAGTCCTGGGACCTCTCGTGTTCGGCATATATTTTTCGGAGGTTCAGGCTAACACGGGAGGACTGTGGCTGACCAGGTTTGTCATCTGGGTTCCATAATTGACTCTCCAGCTGACACAAGCATTCTCCAAAAGGGTCTCATAGAGACGGATAACTGGTGCCAGAGCCATGGCCTAAAGCTAAACGTTAAAAAGTGTATAGTCATACCCTTTGGCAAAAACAAAGTGCCCACAAATTACCACATAGGTGGGAATCCATTAAGTATGGAAGAAGTAATTAGGGACCTGGGGACCCAAGTTGACAGTAATTTCCCTTTTAACAACCACATTGCCAAAGTGGTTAGAAAGACCTTCTATATAGCCCACCTTATCATGAAAGGATTCACATCTACATCGAAGGAGGTCATTGTGCCCCTTTATTCATCCCTCATCAGGCCCATAATTGAATATAATGCCCCATTTGGGATGTACCTTACCCGACACCTGCAGCAACTAGAAAGACCCCAAAAGTACCTCACAAAGAGGATCATGGAACTCAAACAGATGCCATATGCTGCTCGGTTAAAGAAACTCCAGCTCTACTCAGTTGCATACCGCCAACTTAGAGGCGATCTATGCCTGATGTAAAAAGCCATGTCCAACCCAGAATTAATGAGCATGCTCCACCTCAGAAAATCCAAATTCCTAAGAGCTACGCGCTCCAGAGACTTGCACCTGAGCACAGAAATAAATTAGACATGCTGGAGGGACAGATTCCTAACACAGAGGCTCCCTTTGCTCTGGAATAGAATCCCAGTCCATGTTAGGCAGAGCCCCTCACTGACTCTCTTCAAGAGGAATCTTGACGAGTGGATGGGAGATCGTAGGTTTACCACGGGGATTACTTTGGTGTCACTACTAGACAGAGGCAGAGTAAACTAACCTTAAAAAGGGCACAGTAAAATCAGTTCAGAGGGTGGTAAAAGCCAAACACACCATGGCTAGGCTTGTAAATGCCTTAGGGCAGATAGCCTAGTATGAACCTATGAATCTAAGCAGGGCATAGCTGAACAAAAGCCAACATGCTCATATTTGCTCTACTGGCCCTTAAGCAGTCTGGTCTGCTCAGTATGAAAATATAAAGCAGTGATGGGCCTTGAACCCAGGATACAGTGTACTACAGTCATAGAACTGAACCACTAAGCCATGACAGCATTGCAGTGGTCAGTTTGCATGAAGAAATGTTGATAAGCCTATGCAAAGTATTCCATGGAAACCCTGCAGGCACAGCATAATCCCTGTTGAGTTATGACACAAAGGTGAGTCCCGCAATAAGAATAGAACCTGACTTTCAACACACACAGTAGAAATGTTAATATTGGACATGTACACATACATCAACAAATGAAGTGGACCTCAGACAGCAACATACTGAAAGGTCACATTGGGCATGCTCACACACTTGAATAAATGTTACAAATGCCAAGCAACAGAACACTGACAGTCTGAACTGGGCATGCTCACACACTTAGGCCATGTCGAAGTACAGCAGTGGGCCACACATATCAGGCAGTTGCATGTGTTAACCCAGGAACCTCTCACTATCCAGCAATCTGCCCTGTGACAACAGACACATATATAATATAGTGGAACCCTGTCATAATCAAATATGTTCTGCAGATACCTAAGTTGTACATAGAAAGTGGGAAAGCAAAGATGATAATACCTGTAAAACAGTATCAGCAATAAACATTGTGCATCCTGAACATTGGCATAGGTTCAGAGGCTGACACTAGCCTATCCACCCGAGGGCATGTACAAGCCTAGTCAGAGTGTGTTTGGCTTTTGCAACCCTGTCAAAGTAGAACAGTGTGCCTGTGAATAGTAGGTCACACAAGATAGCCCATTTACGTTTAGTGTATTGTGCCTCTGTCTAGCAGGGACCCAGAAGATATCCCATGGGTAAACATATGATCACCCATCCACTTGTCAAGATGTCTCCTGTAGGTGGTCAGTGGGTGGCTCTGCCCATGCAAAACAGGGATTACAATCCGGAGTGAGTGGAGCCTCTGGGATAAGAATCTGTCCCTCCAGCATGTCCTATTAGCATCTGTGCTGAGGTATATGTCTCTGGAGTGTGTATCTCCAAGGGAGTTGGATATCCTGAGGTGGAGCATGTCCATTAAATCTGGGTCGGATATTTCCATAAACTACAGGCACACAACACATCCGAGTAGGTGGTAAGCGACTGAGTAGAGCTGGAGTTACTGTATCTGAACTGTGCAGGGCATCCGTGTGAGTCCCTACATCTGCTTGTTGAGGAAGCGTCCAGTCGGGTGGACCCCAGCCATAAACAAGCTCTACAACAAAAGGAGGAAGCTACTACAAGATAGAGCAAAATCCTTGAAAGGTAAGACACGTTTGATCATTATAAGTAAAAAACTAAGAGCTCTCATAAAATCATCCAAGGCAAATTTTGAGAGAAAAATCGCCAAGGACTCTAAAGAGAATCATAAGGCCTTCTTTCGCTATGTTAGAAACCTAGGAGGAAACTCCCAGATATACTCAGAATTAGTTCAAAATGATGTGAAAATTACTGAACCTACACACATTGCCAACATACTGGCTGACAGGTTCAGTGCAAACTTCCCCTCCCCAAAGGAGAGATATCTATTCCAGAGGATTGTAGCCCCAAACATCTCCAACGCCCAGGTGAGAACTGCCCTCACTAAGGCAAAACACAGCATCCATGGGACGGATGGTGTCCCGGCTGTGTGCTTCATGAACTCAATGAGGAATTAAACACACAGTTAGGACAGCTGTTTAATCTTAGCCTCACCTCAGGATACGCAAGGAGTGGCGACGGTGACTGTGGTCCCACTTCATAAGGCGGTGCCTCCACAGACCCTGGAAATTACCGCCCCATTAGCTTGACAAGCCTTATCTGCAAAGCCATGGAGAGGATCATAATGGAACTCATAAATAAAGACATAGGGAACTTGCTGACTTTGGATCCAACCCAGTTTGGCTTTGTCAAAGGCAGATCCTGCCTCTTAAACTTGGTTGACTTTTGAGACAGTCACCAAGGCCATTGATGAGGAAAGGCAGTCCATACAGCCTACCTCGACCTGGCAAAGGCCTTGACACAATACCCCACTCAGGTATCATCGAAAAACTCATCAGCTTGAATGTAAACCCATACATCACAAGATGGGTTGCAAACTGGCTAAGTGACAGAACCCACAGGGTCAGAGTTGCTGGAGCCATGTCAGACTCAAAGCCTGTCACAAGTGGTGTCCCACAGGGCTCAGTCCTGGTCCACTCTTGTTTGGCATCTACTTTTCTGAAGTACAAGCAAACACAGGAGGGTTATGGCTGACAAAGTTTGCAGATGACTGCAAACTGGGCGCAATAGTCGAAAACACATCTGACACAGATATCCTCCAGAAGGGCCTCACAGAAACGGATAACTGGTGCCAGAGCCATGGCCTGAAGTTAAACGCCAAAAATGCATAGTCATACCCTTGGGAAAAACAAGGTTACCCCTAGCTACCATATAGGTGGCAATCCACTGAGCACAGAAAAAGTCATCAGGGATCTGGGGACCCAGGTTGACAGTAGCCTTTCGTTTGACACTCATGTTGCTAAAGTAGTTAGGAAAACCTTTTATATCGCCCACCTGATCATGAAGGGATTTACATCTAGATCAAAGGAGGTCATCGTCCCCCTGTACTCATCACTCATTAGACCTATGATTGAGTACAATGCCCCGTTCGAAATGTATCTGACCAGACACCTGCTGCAGCTTGAAAGGCCCCAAAAGTTCCTCACCAAAAGGATAAAGGGTCTCAAAAATATGTCTTATGCTGCCCGACTGAAAGAACTCCAGCTCTATTCAGTCTCATACCGCTTGCTCAGGCGTGACCTGTGCCTGACATATAAGGCCATGTCAAACCCAGATTTGATGAATATGCTTCACCTCAAAAATCTAGATCCCTCAGAACCACAAGGGGGAGACTTAAACCTTGACACGGTTATAAATAGAACGTGCTGGAGGGACAGATTCATCACCCAGAGACTCCCTATGCTGTGGAACAAAATCCCGGTACATGTGAGGCAGAGCACCTCTCTGGCCTTGTTCAAGAGGAATCTTGACCAATGGATGGGAGATTGCAGATATACCCCAGGGATTACTTCAGTGTCACTGCTTGACAGAGGCACAGTAAAATGATAGGCATAGTTTTTATTCAAACTAAAGGGGTGGCGAAAGCCACATAACTATGGGCTAGGCTTATAAATGCCCTTGGGCAGATAGCCTAGTATGAACCTATGAACCTATGAACATTTGTGGCCATTACAGTTGCTGCAGGTGTCGGGTAATGTACATCCCAAATGTGGCATTGTAACCAAGCAGGGTCATAATGAGTATAGGGGCACAATGACCTCACTTGATCAACATGTGAAACCATATGGGATAAGGTGGGCTATATAGAAGTTCTGTCTAACCACTTTGGCAATGTGATTGTCAAAGGCGAGAGTACAAACAAGTTGTGTCCCCAAACCCCTAACAACTACTACCATATGTAATGGATTACTACATATGTGGTAATGTGTGGGCATGTTGTTATTCCCAAAGGGGATGACTATGCAACTAATGGCATTTAGCTGTAGGCCATGGCTCAGGCACCAGTCATCCTATCTCTGTGAGACTCCATTTGAGTATGCATGTGCCAGCTAGAGAGTTGATTATGGCCCGCAGTTTGCAGTCATCTGTGATCATGGTCAGCAATATTCCTTCTATGTTAGCCATACATCACACAAATATATACTGAATAAGAGAGGTCCCAGGACTGAGCCTTGTGTGATGCCATGTGCAACTGGTGTATAGTCAGACATGGCACCTGCAATACTGAGCATGTGGGTGCTATCCCTGTTCCAGGTAGCAATCCATCATGTGAGATATGTGTCGATATCGATGCCGGTGAGCCTATGCATAATGGCCGAGTGGGGTATCGTGTCGAAGGGTTGTGCAAGGTCCAGGCAGGCTGTGTGGACAACCGTCCCTGCACCGATGGACCTGGTAACTGTTTAAAGAATACGAACAGGTCCAAGAGGCAAGATCTGCCCACAACAACGCTGAAATGTGTAGGACCCAGTGTCTGTAGGTTCCTGATGTCTATCTGCATGAGTCCCATTATAATATTCTCCATTGCTTTGCAAAACATGTTAGTTAGCCTTATAGGCCAATATTGTCTGTGGTCCATTGTGGCAGCAACTCTGTGGAGCGGGACCAATATCGCTGTACGCCATTCCGTGGGTACATATCCTGCAGTAACTCTGATATTGAACAGTGACATAATATGAGGGTTACGTCTGTCATGAAGCCCGTGTAAGATGCAGGCTGGGACACCATCTGGTCCCATTGATGCTGTGATGTCCGCTGTAGGGAGGGCAGCACTAACCTGTTTATTTGTGATGTCAGGGAGGTTACACTCTGTTGGGATGGACAGTAGCTCCTTAGGGGGGATGGGGGGGAGACATCTGCACTGAACCTGTTTGCCAGGATGTTGGCAATGTCTGTGGGTTATGGGTATGTTTAGTCAGTATGCAGTAACTCACAGAATATCAGTGAGTGTCCACCCAGGTACCTGAATTAACTGAAGAAGGCCTTGTGAGTGTCCTACGTGTCTGGTGCAATTGTCCGTTAGAAGCGGGCCTGACATAAATACATGAGTGATTGTAGCTGTCTGCTAGTACAGATCACAGATGCCTTCCCTGTCTGGGATTGTGCTGTATCATGTAGTAGCGTCCTCCTTTCATTGTATAGCTTATTAATGGCCGGGGTCTACCAGACAGGTCCCCTGCCATTGGAGGAGTGAGTCCAGTTGTTATTTGGGATAGCATGATCCATGCAGTCAACTAGGTGTCCATAGAATGAGTATGTAAAGCATTCAGCAGTCAGAGCCATACTTACCACTGTCCCAGGGTCTCTGAAGGATACCACCTTGGTTTGGAGAAGTGTGACATTTGCTTTTGAGAAGTTCACCAAGATTACCCAGGATGGGTGTGAGGACGGGATATGGATGTCCAGTGAGATAAATATATGTTCTGACCTTACCAATGAGGGGTATATCTCAGGTGTGGAACATAGAGTCCCCATGTTGGTAATGATCATGTACAATATGTTGTCCCCTCTTGTGGGTGTGGTGACCGGTTGTGCCATAGCATATGAGTTTACAAATAGTAGCAACTGTTGGGCGAGGGTGTTGGGGCCTGAGTACTATCCCCAGTCAATGTGTGGGTATTTGAAGTCACCCAATATAATGGTGTTTGGGGAGACCTTCATATTGTCCAGTGTTCCTAGGAAAGCCAAGTGTGGTTCATGAGTTTGGGAGGGTGGTCTGTAGCAGGCAACAAACCAAAAGGCAGATTTGAACAATGTTAGGTGCATATGTATGGTCTGTGATGCTTTGTGCAGTGCTACCAACCTGGAGGTATGTGTATCTGTGATGTATATGGATACTCCCCCTATTTGTGTTGGACAATGATGGAGCCAGTCCTGTACTTGCTTTGGAGTGACCTGAGTGCATGTGTTATGTTGTGGATCCTGGCACCCGAGAGACACCTCAAAGTGACTATTCCCTTGTTTGGCCTGGTGAGTGGGACGTCAGTGTGTCTGACAATAAGTGTCACCTATTACAAGTGTATTTGGTGTGTTGTTTAGCCCGAAGGGCAGTGACTCTGTGGCACACTGACATTGTGAGCTATGTGATATGTGGGTATTGTAGTGGGGTAGCAGTTGTTTGAGTATCTGCTTTGTAGGTCTCTGCTGCTTAGGCAGAGTTTATGTAGAGTCTCTGAGTATGTTTATGTGTGATCATGTGGTTTGATTGCTGTCGCTATAGGTTTATGTGAGACTGATATGCGGTGTGTGTGGTTACCTTCACCAACAAATAGACTATGCCAGTCATGGGTCAAGAGAGCTCAGCCTCCTGTAAGTCAATATTGTTGCATCTCTCACATATATCTGAGTTTGTTGGGAGGAGGAGAGGGTTGTCTGTGTACATGAGGCAGATGTGACATTGTATCAAAACCACAATATTCACTAGCTGGACTGGAGAGTACACATGAAACTGACCCCTGGACATGCAAGGATATTATGATGACATACTCCGTAGCCTGAATTCAAAGGATCAGTAGGGTGCTAAGTGTGTAAAAGAGTATAACAGGGATTAGTGCTCAGGTTTGTTGGTGTTTTGTAAAGAGTAGCTGAGAAGGATTCCAGACTGAATCATGACACCTCCTTCAGCTATGTCATAAATAGCAATGTACACTCATATATGTCCTGAGTCAGGGCCAACTGTACCTGACTGACAATGCCGACATCCTGTCAGACAGGCCCATATAGACATACCCACCTTCCCCTGATGATAGTCCCAGACATCATACCAGGAGATATCACATGTAGAATGGCTGAACAGCTCCCCCCAAAGCCAAAAGCATGGCAGCAACTGGATTACATTGTTTCCCAATATGTGTCATGCATGAACTACAGAACAAACGGACCCTGCACCTGAACAGTCTGTTGAGCCTCACCCTCTCCACAGGATCTGGAACCGTTGAATGTGTTACAGCAACATATGGCACTCCCCACAAGTGTTGGTGCACAACACACCATGGGAGGTATAGTCCAGTAAGCCTATAAAGTCTGATCTGCAAGGCCATGGAGTCCATCATGGTTGAAGTCATAAACAGAGCTATTGGAAGCTGACAAACACACAACCCTACCAACTGCGGTATGTTCATGTGAAGATCATGGTTCCTAAACATGCTAGGCTGTTTGCAAGGTAGACACCCAGGACATACATCACTGAACACAGCTACACATGTCCCACATAGACTTTGAATAGCCCTTTATCAACATCCCTGACATGTCGTATCCACAAAACCAACAATCTGTGCATAAATATGTGTTGACATATGAAGGAATGTCAATGTGTCCACAGATAGATCACACAAGGTAAGAATTATGGGGTCCTGTTCAAGCTGTTGACACCTGCTGACCCACATGGCTCATTCCTGGGATTGCATAAAACAAAATGTACACACATTACCATGTCCAGTCTGATGATGTCGGCATCCTACAAATATAGCAGTAGAAAAGCAACCACCCCAGAAAGCATATAGCGTGCCGTGTTAATGTGTATATTTCTAGTATCATAACATAGTTAGGTAGGGGTTTGAATCCTGCAAATGCTGTCAGCTTGTGTGTGGGGGGATGTGTACGATTTCCTTTGAGAAGAGTTCCCTTTTTGGAGTCTGGGAAAACACATTAAAAGAGTTACATTCCTCTTTGGAAAGTCCGATGACGTCAGCATCCTACAAATATAGCTGGAGAAGAAAAGCCACCCACCAAATCATGTAGCCCGCCATGTTAATGCGTATCTCTCTAGTATCAAAACACAGTTAAGTAGCAGTTTGATTCCTGCAAATGCTGACAGTGTGTGTGGTCTTCTTTGAGAGGAGTGCCCTTTTTGGAGACTGGGAAAACACATTAAAAGAGGTACATTCCTCTTTGGAAAGTCTGATGATGTCAGCATCCTGCAAATATAGCTGGATAAGAGAAACCCCACAGCAAAGCATGTAGTGCACCATGTTCATGTACGTTTCTTTGGTATCATAGCATAGTTAGGTAGGGGTTGGAATCCTACAAATGCTGACAGTGTGTGCTTGTGTGTGTGGCGGGTGTATGTGTGTGATTTTCTTTGAAAGAGTGCCCTTTTTGGAGACTGGGAAAACACATTAAAAGAGGTACATTCCTCTTTGGAATGTCTGATGATGTCAGCATCCTACAAATATAGCTGGAGAAAAAGAAACACCCAGCAAAGCATATAACATGCCGTGTTAATGCGTATCTCTTTAGTATCATAACATAGTTAGGGGTTTGAATCCTGCAAACAGTGTATGTGATTTCCTTTGAGAAGAGTCCCCTTTTTGGAGACTGGGAAAACACATTAAAAGAGGTAAATTCCTCTTTGGAAAGTCTGATGATGTCAGCATCTACAAATATAGCAGGAGAAGAGAACCACCCAGCAAAGCATATAGAGTGTCGTGTTAATGTGTGTCTCTCTAGTATCATAACCTAATTAGGTAGGATTTTGAATCCTGAAAACACTGATAATGGGTGTATGTGTGTTATTTTCTTTGAGAAGAGTGACCTTCCTGGAGACTAGGAAAACACATTAAAAGAAGTACATTCCTCTTTGGAAAGTCTGATGATGTCAGCATCTTACCAATATAGCTGAGAAAAGAAACCACCCAGCAAAGCATGTAGCATGCCTTGTTAATGCGTTTCTCTCTAATATTAGAACATAGTTAGGTAGGGGCTTGAATACTGCAAACGCTGACAGTGTGTGTATGCGTGTGATTTCCTTTGAGAAGAGTGCCCTTTTTGGAGACTGGGAAAACACATTAAAAGAGGTAAATTCCTCTTTGGAAAGTCTGATGATGTTAGCATCCTACAAATATAGCAGGAGAAGAGAACCACCCAGCAAAGCATATAGTGCGTTGTGTTGATGTGTATCTCTCTAGTATCATGACATAGTTAGGTAGGGGTTTGAATCCTGCAAAATCTGACAGCATATGTGTGTGATTTCCATGGAAAATAGTGCCCTTTTTGGAGACTGGGAAAACATATTAAAAGAGGTACATTCCTCTTTGGAAAGTCTGATGATGTCAGCATCCTACAAATATAGCTAGAGAAGCGAAACCAGCCAACAAAACATATAGCGTGCTGTTTTAATGCATATCTTTCTAGTATCATAACATAGATAGGAGTTCGAATCCTGCCAACGATGATAGTTTGTGTGGGGGGGGGGTATGTGTTTAAGAGGAGTGCCCTTTTTGGAGACTGGGAAAACACATTAGGAGAGGTAAATTCCTCTTTGGAAAGTCTGATGATGTCAGCATCTTACAAATATAGCAGGAGAAGAGAAACCACCCAGCAAAGCATATAGCGCGCCGTGTTAATGCGTATTTCTATCATACCATAGTTAAGTAGGGATTTGAATCCTGCAATTGCTGAGTGTGTGTGTGTGTGTGACACAGTTGGTCAATATACTGTGGGTTTTGCTTTTACTATGGCATGACATATCATGATTAAAACAGTATGTGCATTGCACACATCAGGTATCGGTGTGGCAAATAAATATGTGTACATGTGACCTCAATCAGTACATAGGTGTGAATCCTGCATACTACATGAATACATTTGTTTCCTTTGACAGATTGTGCCACTGCTTCTCAGATCGTAGGTCACATATGCATGTATGTGACAAGCCCGGCCACTGTAGTGATCTGTGTCCAAGGTCATCTGTGCCACACACACCCATGAGAGTTACTATAGAGTGCTGTGAGTGAGGGTACATGCCTGGGATATATGTCAGACATGTCCATACACAACATCGACTGGCAATAATGGACAGTCATTATAGGTGTACAACAGCCCTGTGGATATGCATTCAGGCCCGTATGCCTTATGTGACACACCGAGGGACTCCACAATACCTATGGATATGTGGATGCCAAGGGACAGATGACATAACACGTGGCTGTATGTACACATTGGTACCCAACATACATGTTGAGGGCTACCACCTATGTGTTACTGTTGGGATAGTATGTATAGTAAATGTGGATGACTATGCCATAGTCGGCTTACTGCTATACAGCACGTATTGTACAACAGGTATCTATCTGTATGATACCCTTGTGTAGGATATGCGTCCCATCCAGGGAATGCATTGTAGGCCAATGCATGCATTTCCAGATGTGGATGGACATATCCCTAGTGTGTTTGCATGTACCTAAGAGGGCTATATGCCAAACAGGTGTGGTCCCAGGAATGGGTGGCAGTCAATACCACTGGTGACTGTTATAGTATAGTACTGGAAGGATCCAACTGTTACTGAGTTTCCTACAACTGTGTGTCATTTGTCAGGACATCATCTAATGATTGGTTATGGTCATGCTGTTAAGGTTGTGTATACTACCAGACTGCAAATCACTGACAGATATTAACAGTATCACCCACAGCATAGTGTCAACCCATGTCATACACACATGCGTACCCATGTTAGTACATATCTGTAGTAGAATGCATACTGGCCATCGAAAGATACTATGAGATGTTAACAATGTGTACAACAGGGTATGTCACATGCCCCATGTGTCCACTATGCACGTACATGCAGACAGTGCACACCCACCATGTTCACAGATGTACACCTGCTAATCTGTAATGCACACACCACACACGTACTGTTCACTCACTAACCCATGCTGGCAACACTGTACACTTCAGCCAAGTGACACATGGGTGGACAATACATACTCAGACCTAACACTTTTGTAAACAATGCTACATTGGCAATCAGAGCTGTGATGCATAATGCCTGCTCAGATATACCTACAAGGATATCATTACACTTTCCTGTTGACAACTTGCTAATATTGCTACACTGCTATAATGTCACCCTGTGCATCAGAACCATGTTAGCCTGTTCCTGCATCAATGTTACAGATGACAGGAGGTGGCACAGGTGTCATCATATGCACAGGGTGTGTTGTTGGTTTGCCAGAGCCTGACATTGATCCATCCAATCGACATGTCTGTGCGTGTGCGTGTGTGTGTGTGTGTGTGTGTGTGTGTGTGTGTGTGTGTGTGTGTGTGTGTGTGTGGGACAACAGTACAGCATGGGCCAATGTTGATGTAATGTGTGTGTGTATGTGTGAGCCCTAGTTGTTTGGTTAATGTGTGTGCATCTGCATGCACACAGCTCCACCATGTGGCTGCCATATATGGGAGGTTGTAGGACAGCCACAGACTGTACCTGCTAGGCTGTACAGATCACTGTCTCTGGGCATGGACACGGTACCTGTGCCTGGCAGGGGTGCTACAGGCAGTATCGGGTACCATCCCGGACTGGGTACTATCATCAGAGGCAGAGGTATAATGACTGGACCCATGTTCCTGCTAGGACTGGCCAGAGTCACGTGCACATGGTCTACTAGGATGGTCAATAGACAGGCCAGCCCCAACATTGCTGGGGCTGGTACTGCCACTATGGGAGCAGCTGTGATCTGTGTGCCGTCGGCAACCACTGCCAGCTGTTGCTGTTGCTGGCATGCATCCGCGTTGATGTCTCACCCGTCCCGCATGGTCCTGGCTCATGGAAGACACATTGTGGAGGGCATCTATTGTCTCCCCCCAATGTCTATCAATGACCTCGGTGTAATTCCAGATGGCACCAGCAAGGTCACGGATGCTGTCATTGATAGCGGTGTAATGGGCCCTCTGCTCCCTTAGTCCCTGTCTGGTGCACCGTTCCATAAGTGCCTGTGCCTGCGTTACAGTCCAGAACATACTGCAGGTTGTAATACCTCTGGGGACATGTCTGCCAGGGGCAATACGACCAGTGGTGCTCCCTCAAGAACCGCTGGAAATCCGCCTATTTGGTACCGTTCCAGGAATCCGGCTATGGCTGCTGTGAGGGGATGCAAGTGCCATGCGTACCACACTCTCCTGGTCAATGCCAACTGTATGCTGTCCCTCGGCTAAGGGCATTGGTGATGAGGGATGTATCGGCAGTATGAGTGTGCACATAGATGGGGTTGAACACTGTGTACTGTTGATTTGTGGACCAACAACAGACCCTGTCAAACCTTCCTGTGCCAGAATACATGTCTCATCATCTCCACTATTAGTGGCAGTGACTTCAGTTTCCCTGCTGCTTTCAGCCACCCCAAACTCAGCACCTGTTAGAGGAAGACAGGAAACACACTTTACAATCTGTACATGATGTTAGCACACATGCACACATGACCACATGAACACATGCACACATGCACACATGCACACATGAACACATGCACACATGCACACATGCACACATGAACACATGCACACATGAACACATGCACACATGCACACATGCACACAAATACACTCATCACTACAGCACATACACACACACACACACACACACACACACACACACACACACACACACACACACACACACACACACACCAGCAATCCAACACATACTCAATAGTGGGTGAAGGTGGGTGACAGTATCACAAGGCAAACAGTCATCTCACACGTGTCAGCATGCAGAATATGTGTTACTCAAGACCATGCAGTGCAAGTGTAGACGGCCCTATTTAATGACATTATACATTTGATGCATGTGTGTAGTTGTTCAGTGATTGGCTACACCGTGGAACACAATTTGTACATGGACACAACATTGCTGCGCATGTATTATCAGCTCTGCAATGTCCTGTGCACCATCACTCACAGGTATACATACCATGGCTGCATGTGTTAACTGTGTGACACATAGATTGCCATGTGTGATTAGAGTGTCTGTGTCCATAGCAGATAATAGTGGGCACAGGTGTAGCACATGCATGCTATGTACACACATGGGATGAGTGGTGCATGTAGGCGTGAATGAATCCCAATGCTCAACATGGCACTTGTACAGTGGTTATGGTGAGTGTGGGACATATTGCAGATATGTCGGTGCCAGCCATGACATGGCATGCTACATGACTGCAACATTAAACAACACACATACCCAATGTGTGGCATGTGACCTATACACCCAATAGCATTCCAGGACATATATGTGACACTTTGTACAGATGGCGACTGCTGTGCATATTGTGTATACTGGCATATGTAAGCACACACACAACATATTATGCATATTGTGTATAGCTGCATATGTTTGCACACACACAACATTGAGGTGCAAAGCAATGACTGCTATCTGTAGTACTGTGGTCACTGTAAATGGATGGGGTGTAGTACCATGTGCCATCATCATCATGCATCTTGTGGTCACTCATGGCTACAAATGTGTGGCAGACAACCACCTAGCATGCTGTACCTGAACTGCAGTGCAGTGGCTATGTTCACAATTACACAGCCACTTTGTACATGGGTGTGTGAGGTGCCCAATAGGGAGCATTGCCTAACATGACTGTGTTATGTGTTGAAGAGTGTTGCACAGCCCCATGATAGGCCTCTACCCCTGAGGTACATCATGTGTGTGTGGATGACATGGGATACTGAAGTGTGACCTTACAGTGGGTGTGTGGTAACACCATATGTAGCATGTTTTTATGTACTGTGTATGATAAACGTGTTATGTTGTGTACAGCTGTAGAGACTATGCCTATCCAATGTGCAGTACAGTGTTGCCACAACTGTGTCTGATGCTCTGTGTACTGCATGTCATTGAGGCAGCTACTGACATTACTGAGCTGTGCAACGTCCTACAGCAAACATGCATGGCATGCATTATGCATAGGTGTGTTACATGTATATGGCCTACACCTCACCTATGACATGCACATTTCATTACCAACATTGCAGTTATACCACACTCACCAGCATGGATCGACTGTCCTGCTGCCACACCAGAGGGACCTACAAGGATATGAGAGAGTTCGTCAGTGGCCACAACTGAGGCATTGCTACATTGGGTATGCTAAACTACAGTAGAACAACAGTCAACAGTCACAGGTGTAGAGATAATATTCCAAATATCAGTATTGCACAACACTAGGCAGCACAACTGCTAAACACACAGTACACATCTCACATAGACATAATCTAACAATACAGTTAACTGTATTCTACAGATAGGGCATGTTACCTGCTCACTCCATGTGAACATGCTGGGTGGCTCTGGCCTCCATGACAACACATGTCACAGGTTGTTGCTGCTCAGCAGTGGAAAACAGGAAATCTGAATGTGTAGTATAAAGCACCCGACTCCACGGCAGTTGATTCACTCCTTTATTCACAAAAAACAAGACAGATTGAGCGCTTTCGTCTCCACCCTGGAGCACGCCAGTTTGGTTCTAGCTGACATAAAGGGCTACACTTTACTTCAGGGTTGGTTCTTGTGGACGGAACTACAGGTACTTTTCTTCTACTAGTGATCTTCAGACTTTTGGACATATTTTCAATTACATACGTACTTTTAGGTTTCACATCATGCGACTTTGAAATACAGTTAGGTTGACTACCTTTATTTCATACATCAACAGCTAACCTGTACAAATATTTTTTGAGAGCGTTCACTTTTTGGTTTCCACCTTGTTCATTAATCCACTAGTAATTGATTGGAACACGTATTTTGAACAGTGACTGTGTTCTTATTGTTTTAACTGGCGAGTTCTAAGTATGGAAACTGCATATATCAGACTTTATCATTGAACTGGGTTGAAGTGTATTACCTTGGAACTATTGTCTCAATTTTTTATTTCCTATCTTCCACATTTGTTTTATAGTATTATAACATTTCAAGATGCCGGGTGATAACTCCCTTCTCAGTGAGCTAATTAGAATTATCCAAAGTCATTCACAGAACAGTGCACAAAACGAAGTTGGGAATTCTATTCCTTGTGCACAAAGCAGCCTCAAATCCAATGGAACAGAATTACAAGGGAGAGGGGCTTATGGACCACACAGAGAAATACCTAACACACTGGAAGGGAGGATTGGACCTGTGAATAATTCTGTGAATAATTCTGGAAGATACCATGTTTGTAACAACAACAATAATAATGAGGATGACTACACAAGATATCACAATATGGATTTTCAAAATTGGTTAAACAAATCTTTTTCATATAACAATGTAAGAGAACAGGAACAACATAATCACAATCATACTACTTATAAGGACAAATGTAAAGATTTAAAAATGCTGTTAACTAAGTACAAAAATTTGTCTGTGGAAAACTGGTACTTTAGTAGATGCCTTCATGAGCATATTGTACCCAAGGGTCTTAGAATTACAAAATTTCCTAATAATATAGATTTTGGAACAGATGTAATACTATTTAAGGAAATATGTGCAATTTTTGATGAATGTGATTTATCTGTCATTAAGGTACTTATGAAACACAATGAAAGTAGAATGGAAAAAGATAAAAACACTATTGATAGATTATATAAAGAGATATCTGAAGATCTACTATTCTCTATTGATGAATATAAACGTATATATTATAGAACTATACAAGATGTGGATGCTATTACAGTACGTAACTATAATAGGAAAATATCCAAAATAAGAAGGGATTTAAAGGACTATGAGTCCAGCAATGCTTATAATGACAACACATTTCATCACAGACAACATCTGACCAGGGGTGCTAAACATTATTATTCACACTACACTGATTACAATAGGGAGGGGATACATGAGGTCGACAACGATAACAATGATGAACATTCTAACCAACATACTGTTGGTGATACTAATGAGTATAGAGTTAATTATCAGGAAGAATATTACAACAACCACTTCCCTTTAGGGGAATGTGGCCTCAGGAGATCAGAGAGGATAAAAAACAGGACTCCACCACAACCATCTTATGCACAAGCGGCGGGGAACTACAGACAACACAGAAACTAAGTACAAGTTCTGTGGCAACTGATGTGAATCACAAAACTTTCACACAGTTTTTTAGGTGGGAATGAAAAGGGAAATATAACTGTAAATTCTATTGTTTGTTCTTGTAATAATTTTAATATTTTTAATTTTACAGAAATGGATATTTCTGATACTTTTTTTAAGCTTTTTACTAAAGGTTTCACTTCCGTGCCATATCAAGTACCTTGTATTAGTAATATTTTATTGGATATAAAACTTTTTACAAGAAGGTTGAATTTATCTGTGATTTTAGGGAATAATACAATCATTAATGGGTCTAAAGGGCTAAAAAGACTTAGCACATACAATCCACCTCTTCAACATGATATTCAGAGTTTTGAGAATGTTGTATGTAATACTATTAGGAAGAATTATCCCCACTATCACAATACTGGGTCGACACATTTATCAGAAGAAGAAAACAAGCTTCTCCTTTCATTAAAAAGAAATAAAAAAGTTAGAATAATGAAACCTGATAAAGGTGGAGGCATGGTCATTATGGACCAGTGGGATTATACTAGGAGAATGCTGAATATATTGAACAATAGAAGCTATACTACAGTATCTCGAAATGAAATAAATATAGCCTACTCTAAAATTGATTTTATTCTTGAAGATAACTTATTACAAGGGCTATACGACAAGGATTTATTTGAGTTTTTTATGGTCAGTAAACCAGTAGTTCCAGCTATTTTCGGTATCCCTAAAATTCACAAAAGTGTTACTGATCCCCCTATGAGACCTATTGTGTCAGCACAGGGATCAAAGACACAATCATTAGCTATATATATTGATGTGAAACTAAAAGGTTATCACTTGAAACACCAACATTTATTGATTGACTCATGGGACTTACTAAGGAAAGTGAATAAATTAAACTACAATGATGAAATTATTTTTATAACTATTGACGTCAAAGACCTTTTCACGGTAATACCCCACGATATTGGGCTTGTATGGTTTGAAGAGATTCTTGTGGATATGGATGTACTTAAACCTGAAGAATTCCGTATAATACTTGAAAACATGGAATTGGTATTAAGGAACAATTTTATCTATTTGCAAGGAGAATATTACCACCAAACCGAAGGAGTGGCAATGGGAGCGGCATGCGCTCCCATTTATGCGAATATTGTTATGCTCTTTTGGGAGAAGAATTATGTTTTCACATCGGAATACTATCAATACATGCACAGTTATTTCAGATTCTTAGACGACATTCTAATTTTATGGAAAGGCCAGGAAGAAGAAATATACAATTTTATTGAATACATTAACAGGAGTACATCATTCCTGAGCTTCACACATGAGGTTCAAAAGAATACTATTCACTACTTGGATGTTAAATTAATGAAAGATGAAGAAGTGAAAGGATATACTTCAGCCCTATATCGGAAAGAGAATTTCTCTAACGCATATTTACATTTTGAGTGTGACCATCCCCTAGTATTAAAAAAGAATATTATAAAGGGTCAGATGATTAGGGCTTCTAGGATGACAAGTAAAGAAGATGTTTTCTTGAATGAATTAATTACTTTGGATAATATGTTTTCACAAAAGGGATATCCGAGTGAAGTGATTGAGGAAGCAAGAAAATGCATTATCACATATAGGAATACTAGATACACTCCACTGTTGAGTAGTTTAATATCTAGTAGTAACGTACCTACACAGAATGGGGGGAGTATATTCGACTCAGACCAGAGTGATTTAAATCCTATTAACAATACCCCATACCTGACTTTGACATACCACAAGAATATTGAATGGTTGAAAAAAAGTATCAACAGTGTGTGGGAAATGTTCAATAGCATGCCTACCAGGGTAGATGTGTTTAAGAGTAGACTTATGTATAGTTATAGAAGGAACTATAACTTAAAAAACATCCTGGAAAATGGAAAAGAACGACTCAATGATGATAATTCTGTGACTCATAATCATAAAAGAGGAAATTTTAGGTGCAATAGATGCCCTCAATGTCCATTTATAGCAGGTGAAAAATCTATCTATTTACCCAGTTTACATACTACATTAAAAGCTAAAAAATATAGCAGCTGCTACACCAAAGGTCTGGTCTATTTAGCATACTGTACATTCTGTTGGTGCTTTTACGTAGGAAAAACTGAGAGACACCTACGTAGAAGTATATATGAACACATAAGAGACATTAACCGTAAAAATGTTACAATGCTCTTTATAGACATTCTATGGTATGTCTTAATGCCAACTTTAAATTCTGGGCTTTGGAAGTTGTTGGCAGTCCAGATAGAGGGGGAGACTGGACTACAAAATTATTATATAGAGAAATGATGTGGCAGCTCAGATTAGATGCCTGTAATGGCAAAGGTTTAAATGATTGTATATCCATTGCACCAGCATTAAAAGTATTAGCATTGGACCCTAAGAAACATTATTAAAGTGGATAATAGTGTCTAACTATTTTATTTTATATTCAAATACTGTTTATGTTTTAACACTTTTTCACATATAATATTTTAGATGGTGGGTTTTTCGTATACTGACATATTATCTTTCAATTTTGGTACTTGATGGCTCGTATTAAGTGCAATGATTTAGTTTTGTTACAAGTGTAATTATATTTCTTACATATACATTTTTTATACTTTGTATATCTTTTTTATATATATTTATATTTATAATTATATATTATATATATATATATTTATTATTCATACATATTTATATTTGTATATATATTTATAGATACATTATTTATACATATACATTCATTCATATATTTATATATTTATATATTTGTATATTTATTTATAAATTTATATATTTTATATACAATAAATTTTAAACATTTCAATAATTATATAAATACATTTCTTTAATAATTATATAAATATATTTCTTAAATATATGTTGCAACATATTCTTAGTTTTAGTTCCTAGTAAAAGACACAAGAACTAGAATAACAGTTATATATGACTTAGCCAGTTCTGACATATTGTCATGTTTTATTTCATGTTTTATTTTATTTTATTTTATGTATTATATCTTCATTTCATGCTGCCAAAGTGCAATGTTAACAAGACATAAATTTTGTGGAAGTGTAGGTGTAGGAAGATCAACCAGTTCAGTACTATTTCTAAGATTGTTTTATTTCATTGTATTATTGTTTTATTGTTTTATTGATTAATTGAGCATAATTATCTTAATAGCATTGTCTATTGTATAAATACTTCAATGTTGTTTGGTATAATTGATTCTGAAGAGGTCTCCAGGGTGGAGATGAAAGCGCTCAATCTGTCTTGTTTTTTGTGAATAAAGGAGTGAATCAACTGCCGTGGAGTCGGGTGCTTTATACTACAGAAACAGATTTCCTGTTTTCCACTGCTGGGTTCTGTGTTCGTTTGGAGTTCTTTTCAGTATTTAGGTTGTTGCTGCTGTTATCCAGGAATCACCATGCTTAGGAGCAGCTCCTCCACTTTGGTGAGGGGGGGGGGTGAATGCCCACCCCAACACCTGTGGCAAGCTGTTGTCTTTTGATATCAGACTCACGCCGCCGGACATGTCTAATTAAATCACTGCAATGATGGCGTACCTACTCATATGTCCGGTTATGCATGCCTATGTCATTTACCCGATGAACAAGATCCTGCCACAGTGCAATCCGCTCCTGCTGGTGCTGGCTGCTTTGGGAAAACAGCATTGTGTACTGCTGCACCAGGCTTTGCACAATCTCATCTTCCTCTGCTGCTGTGTACGACGGGTTGCATTGGTGGGCCATCTGGCTGAAAAAGATATGAACAATATGTGTGAGAGAGTCCTGTGGCACACTTTAAACCTTTAACCAAAGATATCACTTTACTGACATATATACCATCCATCTGTCTGTCAGAGGTTGCACACGTTCAATACCACGTATTGGTTCTCAGGCCACAACTGACTAACATTACCTGGCACACTCTATATATCACAACACCATACAACAGTACCCGGCACACTGTTTGTGACACAATGCACAACCTCGACACAGGGGTATATATCACTCCAATGCACGAACAGAGATGTCATCCATTGCAATGAATATAAAGTACAGTTACAGTAGTACCAGTCAACCACCCTAGTCATTGATGCCATAGCCCTGCCTAACATATGTGTACAGTTGTTACTATAGGTGGCATACTGCTGTAACAGTGTATATATGTTGCTGGATACACACGTATACCCTGTAACACACATATGATTGCAGCCATGGTACAGGCATAATTACACACACATCAGACAAACATACAATGCACCACTGTATGCCAACACATATGGCCATTACCTGTGTACCATACAGTACTGTATGCCACTACTTACAAACCCTTATGCCTGAGTTTTGTCCTCAGTGCAGACTACAGGAAACTCACAAGACAGTGTTTCCAAGCAATGTGAACACACACCATACTGTGCTGTTTAGGCCTACAGCTTCAGGTAGTACTACAGTTCATATGGGAGTTGGATTCACCAGCAGTACAACTCACTAAGCATACATGTATTGCTTTAGCCTACAATGAGACACCACGGTCGTCAACAAGGAACTACGTCACATCGTATGCCATACTACTATGTCTGCCTAAAAGTACAATACACATATTTTGCTGGTGTCACAGCTAGGATAGAAACTACCATGTCAGATACAACTTCACACTAACCTATCACACCTTTACAGACCTTGCACACATTCAGCGTTACACTTATTCAACCTCACATAGCAGATATTGCATTGAGTACACGTGTGAGTGCATAGTGTCATAGGTAGGTAATATGCTATTGGCCCTATGGCCTGCAGCAGCCTAGCCATATCCTACCCTGGCCTTTGACACACATGTACTTTGATTTCACTTGCCCCTGCCAACCACAACCACAGAGGGGGTTCATGGGGTGTATTACCAATCTCCTAAACAATCATCAGGGGTATTTATGACAACTGCTAATGAGGAGCCTTGTTTGCTATTTCTAGGTGGTCTATTCCAGTGTAAGGCATATCTGTGAGATAGGAACCTATCCCTGCAGCATGTGCTGTTTAGTGAGCTGACGAAGTTTAGGGCCCTAGACCGTGTATCCCGGAGGGATTGTGGTATGTTGCCATGGTGATTGTCACTCAGCTATGGGTGTGACATACCTCTGTATGTCCAGCAGAGGTCATCTCTGTGTGGCCGGTATGCAATACAGTCTAGATGTGGCTTTGTGAGTCAGTCTGAATAAGGCATCTGTTTGCGGCTGGTATTACCCTTTGTGAGTTATGTCTGTGGCCTTTCCAACTGCTGTAGTTGCCATGAGCGGTACATACTACACAGGGCCTTGTGATGAGTAGAGGGGAACACTGACCTATATTTCCCTAGATGACACATCTGTTGTCATGACACATACCACACAGACAGATTACAGGTCTAGTGTGGCACTGTCTTTATCAAAGAGTTGGCTACTGTCCACTTGTGTCCCATGTTCCCTTTTCACACCTTCGGTGTTGGGTAGATCTCTACCTATGTGGCAGTTAATGGGTACAGTGTTTTGGAAAGGAGGAATGGCATTGCAGTATCAACACTTGTCTACAGTCCATGCCTTGGTCACCACACACCTGTTTTAGTACATATGGCCCCATGTCTCTCTCTCTATGTATATATATATATATATATATATATATATATATATATATATATATATATATATATATATATATATATATATATATATATATATATATATATATACATATCTATACACATACATGTACACATCCATTGCTGTACACATAGATGTACATATAGGCACATGTACAGTCCACATTTCATGGTGGGGATATCAGTTATGCGACAGTTGTGGGATGTACAGTTATGTGATTATATTGCACAATGTTGTGCAGAATGCATGTGGGTGTCCTCGGCCCATGTAGCTTTAGCAAGCCTCACTGACTGTAACACAGTAGATCTGACAAATCAGTCCCACAGCGTTTAATCAGCACATGACATATATCAGCTCTGCATGCTGTTTTCTATGCCACACACTATGACCTACATAGATATATGCACATAACAACCTTCAACGACAGATATCTGTCCACCATTCACTAACAGTTGCAGTGTGTCCCTTGCCCTACGCACATATGCAGATACAGATAGATACGTACTGCTGCCACACATGGATGATTTGCAGTGTGTAGAGTACTCTTCAGGAACATCTGCTACATGCAAACACATACATGTGAGCTACATACCTTACCTTTGTATTTCCCTGCTCCGTCTGTTACAGTTTTGTAGGTTTTTTTTTTTGGTTGTTTGTTTTAGGTCTTCGCCTTCTGTCTCTGTTTCTCTCTCTGTTGTCTGTGTCTGTGTCTCTGTCTGTGTCTCTCTCGTGCTCTCGCTCTCTATCTCCTTGTACCTGCAATGATATTATTGCATGTGTGGACAGCAGGTACAGCCTGCTTTTCTAGGTATCTGCACTGGTGCATGTGACAGCCTCTGCACCAATTGCTGCCCACCATTCAGTAATTGCATGCAGCCTGCTGTGTGCTGATTGCATTACTCACTGTGATTGCAGCCACTGCTATAAAATGCTAGGTTAGGTAGGCATAGCCCTTTCAGACTTCCAAGGTGGGGCCCATGCTTGTTTGCTCTGGACACCCTTGTGTCAGTCAGAAGGTTGGTATATGGCTCTTATCTGAAGCTAGCGTTGTAGCCAGTGATATGCATGTTGTACATCATGTGATATTTCTGTGTTGTAAGGGCATGCTTGTGGAACTCCTTCCAAAGCTATTTGCAGAGTGTGTAACAGCAGTAATGTTGATATGCCTGTGTGTTTCTGCCTCTGCCAGGCCTCAGATACTCTCAGGTATATATCTGAATGGCCTCAGTGAAGGTACATATATGTTAGATACACCTGCAATATATTACAGACATATTGCAGTTGAGACTTTCTTGGGAATCAGAGCATATGTATACCTACACCTTTTCTGACGTGCAAGCAGTGTCTACTCTCACCTATTGACATTATTCATTACGTATGATTCCACACTTGTCTTCCTAAAGTTAGTACTTTCCAGAGTGATTCAGTGGGGCACAGCTAACATTTGTTTACAAATCAGGGACATCCCTGTAAAGCAGTAACAGTTGGGGTGTCTGGCCTCTGCCCTATTCAACTTTGCCAGTATTTATCCTGGTCTGATACTGTGTGGTATTTGTAAGGTGCTACTGTAACATTATTCCCTGCTTGGATGGCTGGTTCTCTTTTCACAGTCATGTCATGCAATTCCACAGCAACTTCTGGTAAAGACCCGCAGGACAGGATTTGTGTTATGCCATTCCTAATTTCCATTTACATTCCCTCATTGTAATACATGATATATTTATTTCAGCACCATGTTATTTGTATATCTGCTGTGGCTTAGTGGTAATTCATGGAATCTATTGTGTCAATGATCTGGGGTTTGAGACTGGCAGAGGTTTTTTCTTTTGCTGCTGAGCAGAACAAGGGCCCTGACATAGAATGACTATGGCACTTTTAAGCAGTTGTAAGTGGGTTTGAACGGGTTTGCACGACGCTCAGCGAAGCTTAGCTAAGCGCACACATATGCACAATTGCTTAAACCTGGTTACTACCACTTAAAAGTGCTTACCCCCGTGCTAATTTCTTTTAAAGAAAAGAAAATGGGGAGATAGGAAAGTGGTGAAAAAGGGGGCACAAAGAGGGACAGACAGTAGGTAAACAAGCTTGGGATGTGCAGGATGGGTGTAGGGAAGGCATATAGCTGCCCATTTCTTTACCAGCAACAGCTGTGCATATGCAACAAATTTGGAGTGAAATTTGAAATCTTCAACCCCTGGGAGAAGGGTGAGGACAACAAAGTATGTTGTACTGACAATTATAATTATCAGTTTCCATGTCCAGTGGACATGTGTGCGAAATGGGCAGCTATGTATGGGGCGTAATTTTTTTGTGGGTACAGATTGTCCTTTTTTTTTTCAGGTGAGAGTGGAAAGTGAGGTAGAGGAAGTAGGTATGTTCTGGGAGGTAGGTTGAGGAGGTTAACAGACAAGACAAACAAGATGCATACAGGGGCGGTGTATGACACATGGGGTGGGTGAACACAACTGATGGAGACGGATGTTTGGAAATCGCAAGCCCATGAGCCCACAGATGGTAACAGTGGAACTGAGATCCCCACCCATGGGCAGTCACCACTGCACATTCACAGCCCCGAGGGTGGCTGTGCTGGTGGCTGCGTAGGCCGGGCAGGCTCACCCATGAGATGCGCCACTCTCACCTTGAGCTGGCGTAGGGGATCAGTGACTGAACACTGGATCTCTTTACGCACCACAGCCTGGACCCTTTGAAGGGTGACAGGTGGGCCTTCTCCACCCACGCATGAGCCCTATCCTCTACAGCTCTTCCACCCAAAGGTGGCACAGAACCAATGAAGGAGGGAAGCCCGGGCTGGGTACCGCACCTGCTGGTGCCAGGTGCACTCGCCAGCTGAGGAGGGACAGGTGGGTCCGCTGGGACCGGCCTTCCCATACGTACTATGATTAGGTGTGTTTAATTTCAACATAAACAACAGCATTCCAGATTAGTTGTAACAGCATGCAGTAATATTCCCATTAACCCAACACACCAAGGTTCCAACAGTTGAACAGCAAGCATAACGCATGCATATACTGAATGACAGTGGATATTTCAACAGCATGCAGGGATGTTTGGTAGCAACAGGCCACCATGATTGTGGTGTTTGAACAGGGCACATGCATCAACGTGAATGCAAATATTTATAGAACAATAAGACATATGTCCCAACAAATATTTAAGATTACACATACCCATTGAGGTGTGGAATTGCATGGTTTATGCACATACAGTAGGGTGTAGAAAAAAACCTCAATTAACATCTTATAATTACTTTTAGTCTACACTACATTCCTAGTGACTGCAAGTGTATATCCCCTACATGTATTATTGCACTTGCCACCATGCATTAGGTTGTGTAATGGGTTTGGCTAGTTCAATATATGCCTGACCTATATCTGGCATACTAACTGTCCAAGATGCAGATGTTACTGCTACATATTCCTTGATTGCATTTATATTTCTTTATCTACATATCTGGATGTTTTCACATGACATTTTCACTTCTATTTGTACAGAACCCTGCATTTCTTGACACGCACTCACATTTCTGGGGAACAAATTAACATGCTACCTGTGTGCCAGATTTACTTATGCATGACTGTTGAGGACTGTATATATGCTTCACAGCTACTAGCACTTCCATCACCCACTTTATATGGGACTGTACAACTCTGGGTTGCCAGCAGTTTTTAAAACAGTACTATTTGTATAATGCAATGGTACAACAACATTTCAAACTAAGTGACACACACTCTGGGTTTTAGACCTTTATTAATGATATTACACACTTTTCCACAGGCTCACTCCTTTCTTTGTTATAATGGTGCATATGGAAGACATATTCAGAACATATTATACCTTTATTAATAGGTAAGAACACTCTTTTTCAGGCTCACTCACTTATTTTATATGACAGCCCCTGCAGAGATATTATTCCGGACATATGTTACCTTTCTTAATGGGTTACTACACTCTTTTTTCGGCTCTCTGACTTTTTTATCTGACAGTACATGCAGAGGACTTATTCAGGGCATTTTATGGCTGTATTATTGGACTACAACACTTTATTTTGTGCTCTCTCCCCTATTTTATATAACAATACATGCAGAATAATCACTAACCTGCCTGGTGGTGCAACCTTAGCAGCCTATCTGCATAGGCTTGCTGATTCACAGCACGGTCACCTGCAGCTGTAAAGTAAATAAAGGGATATTGAGACATACCTATCCATTATACAGAATCAATTATCAATTCCTACATACTGCATTCCATGGCTACCTACTCAATTGTGGGGCATCCTGCATCCTACAGGCCTCCTGTATCCATTGGTTTAGGCGGTCCTGCTTCCGTCTCTTCAGGTCTGCATGGTGGTGATGGACCTGCTCACCAGTCCGAGGAATGCCTGTGACACTGGTGAGGTCATGAGCTAGCTGTTTCCAAAGCCTCTGCCTTGTACTCCACCCCTTGGAACTGGCCCTGCAGGATTCTTGACTCATGATGGTGGACAAGGAGCCAAACTATGTATTTTGACTCCTCGATGCCCCAACGTTGTGCTCGGAAGCATGTACCCTCTCCAGCACCAGCCATTCTAACTGCAGATGTGTAATCTCAAACATTTGTTGGGACATATGAGCTATTGTTCTATAAATATTGGCATTCACTTTGATGCATGTGCCCTGTTCAAACACCACAATCATGGTGGCCTGTTGCTACCAATCATCCCTGCATGCTGTTGGAATGTCGTTCAAAATTTGCATGTGTTATGCTTGCTGTTCAACTGTTGGAACCTTGGTGTATTGGGTTAATGGGATTATTACTGCATGCTGTTACAACTAATCTTGAATGATGTTGTTTATGTTGTAATTAAACACCCTAATCACAGAACGTATGGGAAGGCCAGTCCCAGCGGACCCACCTGTCCCTCCTCAGCTGGCGAGTACACCTGGCACTAGCAGATCCGGTGCCCAGCCTGGACTCCCCTCCTCCATTGGTCCTGTGCCACCTTCGGGTGGAAGCGCTGTAGGGGATGGGGCTTGTCTCCCCATGCAAGCATGGGCAGAGAAGGGCCACCTGTCACCCTTCGAAGGGTTCGGGTTGTGGTGTGTAGGGAGATCCAGCGTTCAGTCGATGATCCCCTATGCCAGCTCAAGGCAAGAGTGGTGCATCTCATGGGTGAGCCTGCCCTTCCTACACAGCCCCCAGCACAGCCACCCTTGGAGTTGTGAAGGTGCAGTGGTGAATGCCCATGGTTGGGGATCTCAGCTCCACTGTTACCATCTGTGGGCTTATGGGCTTGCGATTTCCAAACATCTGTCTCCATCAATTGTGTTCACCCACCCCATGTGTCATACACTGCCCCTGTATGCATCTTGTTTGTCTTGTCTGTTTACCTCCCCAATCTACCTCCCCAAACATACCTACTTCCTCTACCTCAGTTTCCATTCTCACCTGAAAAAAAAAAGGGCAATCTGTACCCACAAAACAATTACGCCCCATACATAGCTGCCCATTTTGCACACATGTCCACTGGACATGTAAACTGATAATTATAATTGGTAGTACAATATACTTTGTTGTCCTCACCCCTCTCCCAGGGGTGGTAGGTTTCAAATTTCACTCCAAATGTATTTCATATGCACAGCTGTTGCTGGCAAAGAAATGGGCAGCTATGGACCTTCCCTACACCCATCCTGCACATCCCGACCTTGTTTACCTACTGTCTGTCCATCTTTGTGCCCCCTTTTTCACCACTTTCCTATCTCCCCATTTTGTTTACTTTCAAAGAAATTAGCACGGGGGTTAGCGAGAGTAAGCAATTTTAATCAGTAGTTAGCGGGTTTAAGCGAGTGTGCGCTTAGCTAAGCATCACGCAAACACACACAAACCCGCTTACAACTGCTTAAAAGTGCCTTAGTCACTCTATGTCAGGGCCTTTGTTCTGCTCAGCAGCAAAAGAAAAAACGTCTGCCAGTCTTGAACCCCAGACCATTGACACAACAGACTGCATGAATTACCACTAAGGCACAGCAGTTATGCAAATAACTTGGTGCTGAAATAAATATATCATGCATTACAATGAGGGAATGTAAATGGAAATTAGGAATGGCATAACACAAATGCTGTTCTGTGGGTCTTTACCAGCAGTTGTTGTGGAATTGCATGACATGACTGTGAAAAGAGAACCAGACATTCTAGCAGGGAATAATGTTACAGTAGCACCTTACAAACACCACACAGTATCAGACCAGGATAAACACTGGCAAAGTTGAATAGGGCAGAGGCCAGACTCCCCAACTGTGACTGCTTTACAGGGATGTCCCTGATTCGTAAACAAATGTTAGCTGTGCCCCTCTGAATCACTCTGAAAAGTACTAACATTAGGCAGAAAAGTGAGGAATCACACTTAATGAATAATGTCAATAGGTGAGAGTAGACACTGCTTGCATGTCAGAAAAGGTGTAGTAATACATATGCTCCGATTCCCAAGAAAGTCTCAACTGAAATATGTCTGTAATATATTACAGGTGTATCTCACTTATACGTACCTTTCACTGAGGCTGTTCAAATATATACCTGAGAGTATCTGAGGCCTGGCAGAGGCAGAAACACACAGGCATATCAGCATTCCTGCTGTTACACACTCTGCAAATAGATTTGGAAGGAGTTCCACAAGCATGCCCTTATGTAGGAGTACAACACAGAAATATCACAGGAAGTAGCCATGTACTGCTAGCAACCAACTGTGACAATCCCATTGTGCCAGTGCTGAAAAGACTGGTGTGGTGCACAGATAAAGAATAGTAGGCTAACCTCTAGCTACCATCTGGATATGTCCACAGGTGGGAGCTACTCAGACAGACTACTTGCCTTGATAGACTAACAGGTACACAGCAACCCTGTATGTTCAGCAAGATAAACTTCACACAATAATAAAAAATGCTCTTTGCAGCTCTGCACCCCTGCCCAAAGGTACGACATACCTGTGTATTCAGGCAAAACCAAGGGTGTAGGTAGGCATACTCAGTACTGAAATATGTCCAGTTGTCTTGAGCAGCCTGTGCTAATGTCAACACAAACAAACCACAAACTGTTCAGAAGTGAGTAACTTAATAATTACAGTATTACAGTTCACAAACAGTGCATGTGCCACAGGAATACATTGCAATAGCTACATTTGTATGGCGGTTAATTGTCTAATTCAGAAATAAAGTACATATTCCCATGTATCCTGTGTTAGCATTTGGAGGGGTGTGTAAATGTCTACACTGAGAAGTGTGTACTGGAAGCAGCAACATTCAGGTATGAGTACAACATGCATATCACTGGCTACAACCCTACCTTCAGATAAGAGACATATACCAACCTTCTGACTGACACAACGGTGTCCAGAGCAAACAAGCATGGGCCCCACCTTGGAAAGCTGAAAGAGTTACACCTACCTAACCTAGCATTTTATAGCAGTGGGCTGCAATCACAGTGAGTACTGCAATTACCACACAGCAGGCTGCATGCAATTACTTAATGGTGGGCAGCAATTGGTGCAGAGGCTGTCACATGCACATGTGCAGATACCTAGAAAAGCAGGTTGTACCTGCTGTCCACACATGCAATAATATCATTGCAGGAACA
>NC_056739.1:531777202-531787345 GCF_019279795.1 Protopterus annectens | reverse complement strand
CTTGCCAAAAAATTTTACCTACGATCTGAGAAGTAGCAGCACAATCTGTCAAAGGAAACAAATGTATTCATGTAGTATGCAGGCTTCACACCTATGTACTAATTGAGGTCACATGTACATATATTTATTTGCCACACAGATACCAGATGTATGCAATGCACATACTGTTTTAATCCTGATATGTCATGCCATAGTAAAAGCAAAACCCACACTGCATTGACCAACAGTGTCATACACACACAGTCAGCAATTGCAAGATTCAACCCCCTACCTAACTATGTTATGATACTAGAGAGATACTCATTAACACGACATGCTATATGCTTTACTGGGTGCTTTGTTTTCTCCTGCTATATTTTTAGGATGCTGACATCAGCACACTTTCCAAAGAGGAATGTATCTCTTTTGATGTGTTTTCCCAGTCTTCAAAAAGGGCACTCCTCTCAAAGGTAATCACACACATATACACACCCCCCACACACTGTCAGCATTTGCAGGATTCAAACCCCTATCTAACTACGTTATGATACTAGAAAGATACGCATTAACACAACGCGCTATATGCTTTACTGGGTGCTTTGTTTTCTCCTGCTATATTTGTAGGATGCTGACATCAGCACACTTTCCAAAGAGGAATGTATCTCTTTTGATGTGTTTTCCCAGTCTCCAAAAAGAGCACTCCTCTCAAAGGTAATCACACACCTACACACCACCCCCACACACACACAGTCAGCAATTGTAGATTTCGAACCCCTACATAACTATGTTGCGATACTAGAGAGAACCACATTAACACAACAGGCTATATGCTTTACTGAGTGGTTTCTTTACTCCTGCTATATTTGTAGGATGCTGACATCATCAGACTGGACATGGTAATGTGTATACACTTTGTTTTATGCAATCCCAGGAATGAACCATGTGGGTCAGCAGGTTTTAACAGGACCCCACAATTCTTAGCTTGTGTGATCTATCTGTGGACAACTTGCCATTCCTTCATATGACAACACATATTTATGCACAGATTGTTGATTTTGTGGATACGACATGTGTCTAGGATGTTGATAAAAAGCTTTTCAAAGTCTATGTGGGACATGTGTAGCTCCATTCAGTGATGTATGTCCTGGGTGGCTGCCTTGCAAACAGTCTAACATGTTTGGGAACCATGATCTGCCCATGAACATATCACAGTTGGTAGGGTTGTGTGTTTGTCAGCTTCCAATAGCTCTGTTTATGAATTCAATCATGACGGACTCCATGGCCTTGCAGATCAGACTTCATAGGTTTATTGGACTATACTTCCCATGGTGTGTTGTGCACCAACACTTGTGGGGAGTGCCATATGTTGCTGTAACACATTCAACGGTTTCAGATCCTGTGGAGAGGGTGAGGCTCAACAGACTGCTCAGGTGCAGGGTCTGTTTGTTCTGTAGTTCTCTCATGACACATATAGGGAAACAATGTAATCCAATTGCTGCCATGCATTTGGCTTTGAGGGGAGCTGTTTACCCATTCTACATGTGATATCTCCTGGTATGATGATAGGGCCTTTCATCAGTGGGACGTGGGAATGTATATATGGGCCTGTCTGACAGGATGTCGGCATTGTCAGTCAGGTACAGTTGGCCCTGACTCAGGACATATATGAGTGTACATTGCTATTTATGACATAGCTGAAGGAAGTGTAATGTTTCAGTCTGGACTCCTTCACAGCTACTCTTTACAAAACATGGACAAACCTGAGCAGTAAACCCCTGTTATACTCTTTTATACACTTAACACCCTACTGATCCTTTGTGATCAGTCAACAGAGTATGTCATCATAATATCCTGGCATGTTCAGGGGTCGGTTTCGTGTGTACTCTCCAGTCCAGCTGGTGAATATTGGAATTTTGACACAATGTCACAACTGCCTTATGTACACAGACAACCCTCTCCTCCTCCCAACAAACTCAGATATATGTGAGAGATGCAGCTATATAGACATACAGGAGGCTGAGCTCTCTCGACTCATGACTGGCACAGTCTATCAGGTGGTGAAGGTAACCACGCACACCACATATTCAGTCTCACATAGACCTACAGCAACAGCAATCAAACTACATTATCACACATAAACATACTCGGAGGCTCTAAATAAACTCTGCCTAAGCAGCAGAGACCTCCAAAGCAGACACACAAACAACTGCTACCCCACTACAATACCCACATATCACATAATTCACAAAGTCAGTGTGCCACAGTCACTGCCCTTAGGGCTAAACAACACACCTAATACACTTGTAATAGGTGACGCTTATTGTCAGACACACTGACGTCCCACTCACCAGGCAAACAAGGGGATGGTCACTTTGAGCTGTCTGTCGGGTGCCAGGATCCGCCACATAACACATGCACTCAGGTCACTCCAAAGCAAGTACAGAAATGGCTCCATCATTGTCCATGCTGGTGCAAATAGCCTGAGACGTTCCTCCCTGGACCACATGACATGATGCATAGAGGAATTTATTTATTTATTTTATTTATTTATTGCAGTTGGTTTGCCAGGATAGTCCATTGGGCCTTGAAGAACCCATTTTCAATGGAGTCCTGGGGAGAAAAGCTCCAAAAACAGAAAATAGAAATACATTAACATTTGCTCCAAAACAGAAAAATAGATATACATTAACATTTGATAGTAATTTCTAGATACAATGGACTAGCAAAACATAATGATAGCATATTTTAAGCAGTACAAGCATTGGTACAATCAATTGAAGGAACTGAATACAAACACATAAATGCAGTTTAAAGAACACACATAGTAGGTGAATAAGGTAGATTATGTTATTAAAGGGCATTTAGTAGAGTTGGTTATGAGGGGTGAGAGCAAGAGCATTCCCATTTAGATGCTAGATGTGAGAAAAGTGACTTTTTGAAGGTAGAGTGGTTAGAGGTAATGCGGATGAATTCGCTGATCATGTAGCCCAGGCCAGTATAACCCTGACCTTGTGTAGCATCTTATACTCACCAAGAATGATGTCACAGTATACAGACAAAATGATCACTTTTAACAGTTGGCTAACATATTGGTGTCATTCAAAGGGGATCCAGTGTCTGTCAGCCTGGGGTGACATGCTCGACATGCCACGTAGCTTCGCTATGGACAGCTTGCACCTGTCACCCTTGGACTTTCGAATACTGGCTAAGGCTCTTGCCACCCCCATAGTGCCTTTTTTAAGTGAGGCTCAAAAGACAAACCCACCTCCATAGACATTACAGGGTAAAAGAAACTAAGGGTGATGCTGCTCAACACCAGATGTGTTACCCTCAAAATGCACCCACTCAGGACTCTCCTCAGTATGGTGAATATCGATATCTGAGCAGTAACAGACACCTGGTTCAGGCTCCCAAATGAACACCAGCACTACCAGGTTATACTTCATACCATGCTTTCTGACCACAAGACTCAGAACGGCCAACACAAATAGGGAGAGTATCCATATACATCACAGATACACACACCTCCAGGTTAGTAGCACTGCATGAAGCATCATAGACCATACATGTACAACTAACAGTTTGCAAAACTGCCTTTCAGTTTGTAGCCTGCTACAGACCACCCTCCCAAACTCAGGAACCACACTCGTCTTTCCTGGAAACACTGGAGAATATGAAGGTCTCCCGAAACACTATTATATTGGGTGACTTCAAATACCCAAACATTGACTGGGGATACTACTGAAGCCCCAACACCCTCACCCAACAGTTGCTACTATTTGTAAACTCAAATGCTATGGCACAACCGGTTACCACACCCACAAGAGGAGAAAACATATTGGACCTGATCATCACCAACATGGGGACTCTATGTTCCACACCAGAGGTATACCCCTCATTGGAATGGTCAGACCATACATTTATCTCATTGGACATCCATATCCCATCCCCACACCCATTGTAGGTAATCTTTGGGAACTTCTCAAAAGCAAACATCACACTTCTCCAAACCAAGGTGGTATCCTTCAAAGACTCTGGGACAGTGGTAAATACGGCTCAGACCACTGAATCTTTTACAAACGCATTCTATGGACACCTAGTGGACTGCATGGATCATGATATCCCAAATAATAACAAGACTCACTCCTCCAATGGCAGGGGACCTGTCTGGCGGACCCCGGCCATTAATAAGCTATACAACAAAATGAGGAGGCTACTACATGATAGAGCACAATCCCAGATAGGGAAGGCATCTGTGATCTGTACTAGCAGAAAGCTATAATCACTCATGAATTCATCTAAGGCCTGCTTCTAATGGACAATTGCACCAGACACTTAGGAAAATCACAAGGCCTTCTTTAGTTATGTCAGGAACCTGGATGGACACTCACTGATATGTTGTTAGTTATTGCATACTGACTAAACATACCCTGAAACAATAGACATTGCCAACATCCTGGCAAACAGGTTCAGTGCAGATGTCTCCCCCCATCACCCCCAAGGAGCAACTGTCAATCCCAACAGAGTGTAACCTCCCTGACATCACAAATGAACAGGTGAGTGCTGCCCTCCCCAAAGCAGACAACACAGCATCAATGGGACGAGACGGTGTCCCAGCCTGCATCTTACACAAGCTTCATGATGAACGTAACCCTAACAATAAGTCACTGTTCAATATCAGAGTTACTACAGGATATGTACCCAAGGAATGGCATACAGCGACAATGGTCCCACTCCACAGAGGTGGTGCCACAACGGACCCCAGAAAATATCGCCCTATAAGCCTAACTAGCCTGTTCTGCAAAGCTATGGAGCATATTGTCATGGAACTCATACACATAGACATCGGGAACCTACAGACACTGGGTTCTACACATTTCAACTTTGTTGTGGGCAGACCTTGCCTCTTGAACATGTTTGTATTCTTTAAACAGTTACCAGATCAATAGACATAGGGAAGGTTGTCCATACAGCCTACCTGGACCTTGCAAAACCCTTCAACACAATACCCCACTCAGCCATTATACATAGGCTCACCAGCATCAATATCGACACATATCTCCCAAGATGGATTGCTAACTGGATCAGGGATAGCACCCACATGGTCAGTATTGCAGGTGCCTTGTCTGACTATACACCAGTTACACGTGGCATCCCACAAGGCTAAGTCCTGAGACCTCTCTTGTTCAGTATATAATTGTCTGACATACAGGCTAACACAGGAGGAATATGGCTGACCATGTTCGCAGATGATTGCAAACTGGGTGCCATAATCAACTCTCCAGCTGGCACATGCATACTCAAACAGGGTCTCACAGAGATGGATGACTGGTGCCAGAGCCATGGCCTACAGCTAAATGCCAATAGATGCATAGTCATCCCCATTGGGAATAACAACATGCCCACACATTACCACATATGTGGTAATCCATTACGTACGGTAGGAGTTGTTAGGGATTTGGGGACACGACTTGTTCGTACTCTCGCCTTTGACAATCACGTTGCCAAAGTGGTTAGACAGACCTTCTATATAGCCCACCTTATCCCATATGGTTTCACATCTAGATCAAGTGAGGTCATTGTGCCCCTATACTCATCACGACCATGAAATGACATAAGCTGGAGCAACCAGTAAAGCAGAAACGGAACCTCCTCACCGGTATAAAAACTTTTTAAGTTCCTTATTAAAAGTCTTGTCAAAAGTTTAAAATTTTATTCTCCAAACAGCTTTCACACTGGTAACCATAAAATAAAACACAGATAAACGTGAAACGCAACACGCGACCATGCTTGGTTACAATGCCCCATTTGGGATGTACCTTACCTGACACCTGCAGCAACTGTAATGGCCACAAAAGTTCTTCGACAAGCAGATCTAGGGACTCACACAGATACCCTGCGCAGTTCGGATACAGTAACTCCAGCTCTACTCAGTTTCTTACCGCTTACTTGGATGTGATGTGTGCCTGTTGTTTAAGGAAATGTCCAACCCAGACTTAATGGACATGCTCCACCTCAGGATATCTGAATCCCTTGGAGCTACACACTCCAGGGACATAAACCTCAGCACAGATGTTAGTAGGACATGCTGGAGGGATAGATTTTTATCCCAGAGGCTCCACACACTCCGGAATGTAATCCCGGTTTCGCATAGGCAGAGCCACCCACTGACCACCTACAGGAGACATCTTGACAAGTGGATGGGTGATCGTATGTTTACCCCTGGGATATCTTCTGTGTCCCTGCTAGACAGAGGCACAATAGACTAAACGTAAATGGGCTATCTTGTGTGTCCTACTATTCACAGGCACAGTGTACTAATCTGACAGGGTTGTGAAAGCCAAACACACTCTGACGAGGCTTGTACATGCCATAGGGCAGATAGCCTAGTATCAACCTCTGAACCTATGATAATGTTCGGGATGCACAATGTTTATTGATGATACTGATTGTAGGTTTTTTATCTTCTTTGCTTTCCCACTTTCTATGAACAACTTAGGTATCTGCAGAACATATTTGATTATGACAGGGTTCCACTATATTATATATGTGGCTGTTGTCATATAACTGTCTGCACAGGGCAGATTGCTGAATAGTGAGTGGTTCCTGGGTTAACACATGCAACTGCCAGATATGTTTGGCTCACTGCTGTACTCAGACATGGCCTAAGTGTGTGAGCATGCCCAGTTTGGACTTTCAGTGTTTTGTTGCTTGACATTTGTCTCATTTATTCAAGTGTGTGAGCATGCCCAGTGTGATCTTTCAATATGTTGCTGTCTGAGGTCCACTACATTTGTTTATGTGTGAGAACATGACCAATATTAACATTTATACTGTGTGTGTTGAAAGTCAGGTTCTATTCTTACTGCAGGACTCACCTTTGTGTCATAACTTGACAGGGATTATGCTGTGCCTGCAGGGTTTCCATGAGATACTTTGCATAGACTTATCAACATTTCTTCATACAGGCTGACCACTGCAATACTGTCATGGTTTAGTGGTTCAGTGCTATGACTATAGTGCACAGTATCCTGGGTTTGTGGCCTGTCACTGCTTTATATTTTCATACTGAGCAGACCAGACTGCTTAAGGGTCAGTAGAGCAAATATGAGCATGTTGGCATTTGTTCAGCTATGCCCTACTTAGACCAAGTTTGTCCGACATTGCTTAATATTCACAAACATTGCTGGACATTGCCCAATATTACTGAACATTGACCATAGTTGTGCTAGTTGGTGTGTGCGATTTTGTTTGCATATACTACATGGTGGCAATTGCTGTTTAGCACTGCTTTATATTGCTTAACACATGGCAATCATGCCCCAGGTGGTGCTGCAGGGCTGCCTATGTTGGATGCACATACTACACTCCCTATACATGTTTGAAAACAGGTAGTGTCAAGTTAGGCATCCCTTTTACTATATGTGCGAGTCAGAGAGAGATATCATTTCCAGAGTTCCTACTGAGCCAGTGTATGTGCTATGCATTGCCTCTTTGCCAAGGCCAGAGTATACTGGGCATGCCTCCTTTTGCCTGCTGGGGTGGGCTCAGGTTATTCCTCCTCCAAGTCACGCTCTGCCTGTGATGGCCATGGCAATGTTGGGGGGCTGTTTGGCCCAGGCCTATGCTGGTCCTGGTGCAGTTGTTTTTGCAGGATCATATTATGTAGCATAACACATACCATGACAATTTGGGTACATGTAGTTGGTGAGTACTGCAAGGCTCCACCAGATGTGTCCAGGCACCGGAACCATGACTTGAGCAGGCCAAACACACGCTCGATTACATTTTGTGTTTGTGTGTGTGCCTCTTTATGGAGTTCCTGCTCAGGTGTGTGTGCATTTCTGATGGGTGTCATCAGCCGCGGCTCCAATGCAAAGGCAGCATCCCCCACTAGGTGACCATGTGGGATGTCCCCATTGGCAAATGTCTGGTACAGCTGTGTCAAATGCCAGATATGGGAATCATGGTAGCTTCCAGGGAAGACAGCACACACATTCAGTATTATGCCCTGGGCAGCACACACAACCTGGCAGTTGATGGAGGGGAAGCCCTTGCAGTTGAAGTAGACGCTACCCCGCTCGCCGGCTGGTGTTTTGATGCATATGTGCGTGCAGTCTATTGCACCCACTACCTCAGGGTATTCCGCTATTTGCTGGAAGAGATGCATATTGCTGGCCAATACCTCACGGGAATTGGGGAAATATACATGATCACTAACATGTGCTGACATGGCATCCAGGAACTGGTGCAGTACCCTGGATGCTGATGCCTGTGATATCCCCATCATATCACCAGTTGGTCTCTGGAAGGTACCTGTTGCTAACATTCTTAGGCCAAAACATACCTTGGTTTCCACTGGGATGGGTTCCCCTCTGTTGGTTCTATGTGTGAGGTGTGGCCTGCACAGCTCAACAATTTGCTGCAAGAGGTCTCTGTCCACTCTATAGAGCTTCACTATGTCCAGCTCATGTAGCCCCTGGTAGGTTACCCTGGGCCTGTACACTCTTCTCCGTCTCCTCACTGTGGGTTGTCCTGCAGCATTTCCATTGTCACCACCCTCAGCATGTTGCGTATGTCACCTTATAACAGCAATGGCAGCCCCTAACATTTCTTTGTTTCAGTAAAGCTTTTTCAGTTTTCACTTCTATTAGCTTACTGCAGTGTCTGTTGTGAGAAACATAATGGACTGTTGTTTGCAGAGTTTTAAGTGCTAGGCTGGGCTGGGCTAGTGTACTGCCTGTGTAATTGCCTGATTCTGATTGTTTTCACCTGCTAACTCTGCTAGTACTCCCTGGTAGCTTCCTACTATTTGTTGTGCTTCCTTTTTCCCTTTTGTTTCCTCAGGGGGGAGTGCCGCGCACACAAGCGCAAACACGCGCACAGCTACTAACACGCGCGCACACATGCTTACACGGAATAAAACTTGCTTATTCCAGTTAAAATGTGCGCACACCAGTGCAAACGCACTTACAACTCCTTAAACAGCCTTATACATGCTTACTCCGGCTTAAACATGTGCACTCATGCTTACACGTGCGCACACTGTTTTACTCGGGTTTACAGGCGAGCACACGCGTGCATACCCGGTCAGAAAGAAACTTTGGTGTTATCCACGGCATACACCTTCCATTTCTTGCCTTTCCCTGGTCTACCTGTTGACACACCTCTTTCCATGATGTATAAATGACAGCTGACACATGACACTCTGCTCCAATGAGCTTCACTTCTTTCATACATACCCCCCTCGTGATGTCACCTATCTTCTACTATGTTACTCCCCATATACTACTCCTAGACTCCACTGACTGTCCCCATTTGCTATGTAAACTTGCGATTCACTATGCTAACACTCATTTACATAGGATTGCCTACTAATGCTTGGTTACATGTCTTAGACTGAGCTTCCCCCCTTAGCAACTGCTACTCGGTGGCCATGTTGTCTTCAGCCTGACATTCCCTTGCATTGTACGTTAACAATTTCTATAAAATCCACATTTGTGGGTTTTAATTTTTAGTATTCTGGGTTTTACAGTGCAACCTGTTTGCGCAGCGCTGCGCTACACTTAAACGTCGGAAATCGGCGGGAAAAAAAATTATTTTTATCTTTATATTGCTTCAGAAAACATTTCCAATGGCCATATATTTGGCCATTGGCATGCTTCCTGCACTGGATGCAACCTTTATTTGGAGCTGTCACGGCTCCGTTTTGCTATTTGCAGAACGGTACTCAGTTGTCAACTGAGTACATTTCTGCAAATAACACTGCTCTTACTCGAACAGGTACGGATTTCCTGAATCACAAATATACCTCATCTGCATGCCTTTCGCCTGCATTTGAGGTAATTTGCATATCTCTGCCCTGTCTGTGTAAGAGCCAATTTAGGAGCTCTTTTACACGCCCCTACTGGCTGTTCCTGGATCGCTCGTCAGATACGATGGCTGCATGAAGTCTTACTCTACTCTTAGACTCCATGCAAGCCATCGTGAACCCAGCCCACAGTAACTCACTATTGCATTACAGTAGTTGTCACCCTTTGCATCAACGTAGGGGTATTGTAAAGGGGCAAATAGTAAGGTTGTCCATAATTATAAATGACAATAAAATCTTGGAAGAATTATATATCTTGATTGGGATGTTTTTGGAAAGAGATTATCTCCTGA